>NW_017534531.1:547984-553961 GCF_001853355.1 Bactrocera latifrons | reverse complement strand
ATTAAAAAAAAGAAATAAATAAATTATTAGGCGCGCAAAATTTATTTATTTTTTATTAACAAATAAAAAGAAAAAGAAATTTTCTATATTGGTGCAACCTTTCTTATGTCCATGTAATGATTGACAGCTGTTTGTTTATGACGCGAATATTTTCGGCCGACTTTTAATAAAAAAAAAAAAGAAAAAATTTAACAACGCATTTTCTGGAAGTTTCTTGTTATTGAAAACGCTGTTGAAACTGTTGAAGAAGTGTTTTGGCAAGTGTACTTTGTCACGAACACAAATGAGTCCCAAAAAACAAACCGTGAAGCTCGTGAAAACAACGAAAACTTGCCTCTTGCGAGTCGCCAATGATTGTATTGGCTTGAAAGTAGCCTCTTTTGAACACAAAAATAAAGGTCTTTATAAAAATAAATGTATGAACATTTTTTTATATTACTATTATTTTTCATATTTTTTTGATCAGCTGTATTACATATTTTTGGTATTCAAAAAGCAGCAAATCGCCTGCCGCGCACTATTTTAATTTTTACTTTTCGCTGGCGCAAAAATACTAGCGTTTGTAGAGTTCGTCAGTGGTGTGTAAATAAGCGCGTACTAAGCTTGCTTGCATATAAATAGTTAAACTGTAGTTAGGTAGTTTTTTACTAAGCATATGTATGTATGTGGTGGCTACATATGCGTTTGTCAGTGTTTTAACGCCTAAAATTATGTTTACTTAAAGCAATGCATACAATGCGTGCAATTAATTAGGTGGTTTGGCATAACTTTCAACTTAACCTAAAATGTTTACTTTTACATTAAGACTTAAAATTAACTATGCTAGCTGCTAATAGTACATATTAGCATTAAATAGTGTTTTGCAGACAATGTCTATAGCCATTTTTCTTTTTTTTTTTTGATAGTATACTCGTATATACATATACATATGTATGTATATGTTTATGTGTATTAACATTTATGTATTGTTTTTATTGAAATAATAATTTAAATTAGCGTAATAAATAATATCACAATGAAATGTTTAGCTGTAACTTATTTATGTATATAAAAATTATGTTAATTTAGCATAGAAATAAGAAGAGAACAAACAAAACACGTAAACAAAAACAACTCAACTGCGGTTAATGCGCCAAATCGAGGAGGTGGAGGGAGCGTGAGTGTGTGGTGTGCAACAATTTTTTTTACTCATTTAAAACCACATGCGTCACTATTCTTTAATACACTTCCTCCCTAGTTGGTAAGCTCAACGCTGGCGTGCACTTTCTTCCACTCAACAGCATAGCGGCAAGTCGGCAATTAGTATGGAGTTGTTATTGTTGTTGCGGCAAAAAATCACATCACTACAGTAATTTGGCGAAAGGCTGCTGAGTTGACAGTGCTCGCTCGCATCAAAATCCGGCTCGCTGCCATTTACGCAGACCCGACTGTCATATGGAGTCGTGAAAAGCAGTTAGTTTATTTATTTACACCTCATGAAAATTTGTACTACTTGAAAAGCGCAACACAATGCGGCGTACGCTGATGCTTATGACACTTTGTGTAGCTGCTCGGACAGTTCACTTGGCTATGCACCGTTTTTTTTTCGAATGTAAGTAGGGTTATGTGCACGAGAAATATGCTTGCTAGTATCAATATGACACTATATACACAATCCATATTTTACGTGGCCATTTGCAAATTTCCCAACAACTTATATAACTGTATAAATATATTTGTATTACGGATGTGTGTATGTGTGTGTGTACTATAAATTTTATGAACTACAGTCTTATTTTTTGGTGTACTATCATCACTGGTTGGACACATACACATGGCGTGTATGTATGTGCTACAACTTTACGCTTTGTCCCAGTTGTTTATTTAAATATCAACGGTTTGCGCATGCGCCGCACTGTTTGTGGCATTTGCTGCACGCAAATTGGTTTTACAATTGCCATTGAACGTGTTGCGATTATTTGACATTACGGCGTTGTTTCCTCCGCCATCAAAATTGTTGCCGCTATAGCTGGAGGGAAAGTGCATTTTCGCAGTGTTCGGTAAACGTTCGTAGCGTTGCTGTCGCTCGTGATTGGCATTAGTATGCGCACGTATGTTGTCATTGTCGGCACAATTCGGTTTGTTTAGGAAGTGTGTGCGCTCATTGGCCGTCTCAGTGTCCGCATCGGTGTCGGTTACTCTTTCGGCATGTGCGTCTTTGTCGTCGATGCGCATCGTGGCCGCCCTGTGTCTATCGAAATCCAACAACTCCACATCACATTCCGAAACGCCCAACGCATGCGTTGCTGCATAGAGCAAATCCGCATCGTCCATGTCGCCGCCATCGTCCGCTGTATAGGAATCGCCCAAGCAGTCGTCGCCGTAAACATTGCCGCGTTGTGTGTGTGTTGGCTTGTCGCCATTGACCGGCGTTGTGGCGCAATCGGTGGTGCGTTGCAAGCTACCTGTTGTTGTTGGCGCCAGTCCGCTTATAGTGAAATCATCTATGCTACGTTTAACCGCCGTATCCGAGCCGGTACCAGAATCCTTGCTCGATAGATGATCTTGATTATGGTCAACGTCAATGGCAACGCCTGCGTTGTCGGCCAACGAAATGCGCTTCAGGTACGACAATGTGAAGTGCTCAGCATCGTTGTCAATATCATTGCCAGCATGTTGCTGCAGCAGCTGCTGGTAGTTGGGTGTGTGCGTGATAATCAAGTTTTGGTGGGGTTGTCGCTGACTACCATGCTCCACATTACCGTCATTGTTGACTGCGTCGGCCTCAAAATCACCCAAGCTGTTTGGTCGCTGCCGCTGCGCGTCCACATGTGACTTATGCAGCAATGTGCGGTTAAGTGTGGTGAGTTGTGTTTGATCCAATGCGCTGCCGCGACTACTGTTCAGCAGTTGTGTGCTGGTCGAGGCAATGCGTGTGCCACCGGCTATGAGACCAGCGCTACCCGAAAGCAGACCACTTGGTGCGCCACTTGTGCTATTTACGATTTGGCAAGCTTCACGCTGACGGCGTTTGAATGCTTTGCGACGCTGGTGCAGGCACAACGCAAATATGACCAAGGCAATGATAAGCACGCAGAGCGCGGCGACTGTGACCACACCGAAAAATATCATATTTTGACTCAGTTCTTCCTTAACCACAATTAGCTCCGTCTGCACGGTGTACGTCTTCGAGTTGTCGCTAATTTCGCAGCGATAATGACCCGCATCGGCCGACTCTGTATTGACAATGACCAAAAGTTCATGTTCGGAGGTGAAAAAGTAACGCTCCGAGTCGGCGCTGAGCGTGCCCAGATGGAAGGGCTTGTTGTCTTTGAACCATTCACGATGTGGCTGACTCAAATCGGCCGCTAGTTCGCTCAGGCACTGCAACACGCTGGACTCACCCACCACTGTTTCTTTTCGCACTATCGGTATATTGGGCTGCGGCTTGTCTGTGGTGAATAACAGAAAGTTGATAAAAATTATATAATATTAAGTTATGCAATATTTCAACTAAACCTACCATTTACAATCAAGGTGGCATTGACTTTTATTTCACCCGCTGCACTTTCGGCTGTGCATGTATAAATGCCGGTATCAATCGGCTTCGCATTGGTAATCACGAAAGCATTCTCCTCACGTATGACCTGCAAACGGCGTTCCGTTGCCGCGGGAAAGTCACTGCCACCGAACTTTTGTAAAGCTATTTCCGGTGTAGGGTCACCTGCGGCCGAGCAAACCAAACGCGCGGTTTCGCCCGAATCTATAGTGAGATTTGAGGGCACTTGCAAAAAAGTTGGGTGAACTGGAAATAAGAAATATTTATGACATTTAGAACAAAAAAATTTAGAAAATTTAATAGTAATTTTACACACACACTGAAGGTGAATATCATTGAATTTTTGTTTGTTGTAACTTACTGCCAATGGATACTTTGAATCTTTGCGAGTAGGTAGTGCCGAAAGCGTTGGAGACCACACACTGGTAGCGCCCTGCATTCGCATAGCTGACATTGTATAGCCGCAAATAGCCGCTAATTGTGGTCTCATTGGTGCCTTCCTCTTGGCGTATGCGTGTTTCGGTTGTGCTGTAGCTGCCGCCATTTGCAACGCCGGCACCACTGTGATGCATGGCGAAGGCGTGTCCACGCTCGCGCTCACGTATATTTTGGTTATCGTGGCGCCATTTGATTTTCAGCTCATCGGCGGCCGCTAAGGATGCCGCCGTTGGGGAAATGGCGATGCACTCCATGGTGATGTTGGCGCCGCGCACAGTCAGTTGGCTGGCAGGTTCCTGTATGATGGTGGGCTTGGGCGAGTTTACTAGTTGCAAAAATAAAAAATCAATATTGTGCGGTTATATTGCATGCGTTTACGAAACTCACCACACGTTAAGTCATTGCTGCTCAAAGCTAACAACTGATGATCGAACAATTCCTCTGGATAGCCACAAACTGCATTTTCCAACTGGACTTGCGCGCCATTACTGGATTGTTTGTAGCGTCGCAGCCAACGTTGGAACCAAGTCAACTCACAATCGCATATGAAATTCAACGACTTAAAGCTTAGCTTTTGTAAGTGTGGCATGTGATCGAAGGCGCCCGCCTGCACGGTGGCTAATGCGTTGCCACCCAAGTTCAGCGACTCCAAGCTGCTCAAGCCGCTTAGCGATTTACTCATGACCTGCTTCAAGTTGTTCCCATACAAATCCAGTTTCTTGAGCTTGCGCAGCACCTTGAAAGGCGGCGTTGCACCGGGATCCTCGATGATCCAAGCCAGCTTGTTGCGGCGTAAATTCAGATCCTCTAAATTCTTCACACAATCAAACGTATTATCGGCCAAGTATTGTATTTTATTGTGTCCCAAATTTAAATGACGCAAACGCTTCAGACAATCTAAATGCTGCGGCTTGAATTCGCTGATGTTATTGTGCGACAGATCCAGCGAGATTAGCGATTGTGTGAACTCCCATGTGTCGGACTCGATGCGCGAAATGGAATTGTTCGATAAACTCAAGTGGTGTAGCTTGGTTAGATTGTAGAGACCCTGCCGGCTGAGCGATGTGATGCCGTTGTGATCCAATTCGATTGTTTCAATCGCGTGCATCACATAGAAAACGCCATCCTGCAGTGTGCGTATATTATTGGATTTGAGAAAGAGCTTTTGCAGCGATGAGAGTCCGCGAAATGTTGACCAATTGATTTCTAAATGGTTGTTGTTCAAAGAGCTACAAAATATCGGAGGCTTAGTCATAAGAGTCCTTAAAGGTGTTTTATTAAATTTACTCACAGTTTACGCAATTTTTGGAGTGTACGAAAAACACCGGCGGGCAGTAACAATAAACGGTTGTTATTCAATTCCAAGTCCAATAAGTCACCAAGATGCTGAAAGGCGTCTTCATCAATGCTGCTAATCTCATTTGAGTTGAGAATGCTAAAAAGTAATGAAAATATTTGCAATTAAAAGTAAACAAAACAGTTTCACTATTATACTTCTACACTATTATTGATACTCAAGCGCAGGGTTGCAAGCAATGCATTCGAACAATAATTGGACTAACATTTTAATTAAAATTTTTTTATTATCGGAAATCTTAATTAAAAATAATTTTAAAATTTTTAAGCCCAAATACCGGCTTGAAAAAAACTAATTAATTCCAAAAACCGGTTATAATATTCAATTTTTCAAAACTGAAAATGGAAACTGATTTTTTTTCTAAATTGTTTGATTTCTATTTTTAAATACTGAATAAAAGAATTGATTCCCAAGTTTACATTTAATTTTTATTAAAAATTAATTAAAAATTTTAGTTTTTAAATTTTTCCTGTTTGTATTCTACCTTTTAGGTTAACTTTTAAAAAGGAAAGCCTATTTTTAATAAAATATCAACATAGATCATTGTCTGATTTACATTAAATTACTTTTAATTATAGTGTTTCCGTTAGAAATATGTAATTATTTCCTTTTTATTCTTTTTAATTTAAGCTTTTATTTTGAAA
>NW_017534531.1:546801-547911 GCF_001853355.1 Bactrocera latifrons | reverse complement strand
ATAAGTTTTAATTTCCATTTCCAATCATAAAATCGAAATTTTTGTAAATTTACATTTTCAGTCCAAAAATCAAAATTTTTGTTAATAAAAAATATTAAATTTTTCAAAAAATTTCAATTTCGTTTTCAATACCGAAATCAGAATTTGGCAAATTAAGTTTTCAAGAATTTTCAATTTCCATTTTCAATTCCAAATTCATAATTGAAAAAATTAAATTATCAATTTCCAATTCCAAACACAAAACAAAATTTTTGTAAATTAAATATTAAAATTTTCAAATTAAATTTTCAATTCCAAAATCATAATTTTTGTAAATTAAATATTAAATTTTTCAAGAATTTTCAATTACAAAATCATAATTTTTTTAAATTAAATTTTCAATTTCCATTCCTGTCTCTTATACACATCTAGATGTGTATAAGAGACAGGATTTACATTAAATTACTTTTAATTATAGTGTTTCCGTTAGAAATATGTAATTATTTCCTTTTTATTCTTTTTAATTTAAGCTTTTATTTTGAAAATTATTATTTTTTTTTAATTTAAACTAAAATCTTTAAACTAAAAACTATTTTGTAAATATTTAGTTCTGATTTTGAGATAAAAATTTTATTTTCTAAATTTAAAAACATTTTCATTCTCAAAATCAGAATTTTTGTAAATTAAATTGTAAAAAAATTTTGATTTCCATTTTCAAAAATTTTGAATCTCTATTTTCAATTTCAAAATCAGAGTTCTTGTAAATTAAATTTTAAAAAATTGTCAATTTTCGTTTTAAGCCCCAAAAGCAGAATTTTTGTAAATTTTGAATATTAAATTTTCCTGTCTCTTATACACATCTAGATGTGTATAAGAGACAGATTTTTAATATTCTATATTAAATTTTCGATCCCAAACTCAAAATTTGTGTAAGTTAAATACTAAATTTTTGAAAAATTTTCAATTTCGTTTTCAATACCGAAATCATAATTATGCTAAATTAAGTTTTAAATCTAAGTTTTTGTAAATTAAATATTAAATTTTTCAAGAATTTTCAATTACAAAATCATAATTTTTTTAAATTAAATTTTCAATTTCCATTCTCAGTCCCAAAATCAGAGTTTTTGTATA
>NW_017534531.1:495884-546433 GCF_001853355.1 Bactrocera latifrons | reverse complement strand
TGGAAAATTAAGTTTTAAATCGAAGTTTTTGTAAATTAAATATTAAATTTTTCAAGAATTTTCAATTCCAAAATCATAATTTTTTCAAATTAAATTTTCAATTTCCATTCTCAGTATGGTAAATTAAGTTTTAAATAATTTTCAATTATCAGAATTTTGGTAAATTAAATTTTTAGAAATTTTCCTCAAGAGCAGAATTAAAAGTTGTAAATTTAATTCCAAAACAATTTGGATATAAATTAAATTTTCTAAATTTCAAACTGATAGATTAATTTTTAATCTAAATATTGAATTAAAAAAATCGTAGCCAGGTTCATTTCGTATGTATGTACATATGTATGTACTATGTACATATGAATGAATATTAACGAATATGAGTATAACTAAAACCATAAATTCGCTTTAAAATTTCAAAAATCAAAGCAAATTCCAGTAAAGAACGCAATTAAAAATACTTTTTAAGGAAAGCTGACTTTTGCAGCTTATTTTCAATCAAAAACAAAATATTACTGTATAAAAAAAAAAACCAAGTACCCTACAAAAAAAAAGTTATGTAAATTAATTGCCACTCACAGATGCCCCAAACGATTATTGGTTGGAAAGTAACTGGACTCCACGGCATGTAAAAAGTTTCGGGACAAATCCAATGTTTTCAAACGCGGTAAAGCTTCCAATGCCTCACTGCTGATGCGTTGTATGCGATTGTTAGCCAAATTCAGCTGCTTTAGCGCAGTGAGCCCAATGAAGACGGGAACACTTTCCAGCTGGTTGCGTTTCAAAGTGCTAAGTTGGTAAGTAAACGAGCGTGAATTGATGATGAATGGCGATGTGTGCAGCGCGAGGGAAAATTAGAAGAGAAATATAGAATAAGTAATTGCATAAATAACAAGATATGATATATTGTATACGTAGCATTCATGAAAGTCATGAAATTTATTTAATAGAAGCAAATACGTGACTGTGATATCACACATGTATGTATGTATATGGATATGTACATATATGAATATAAAACACAGATAGCGGATAATTAAAGTTTTTTGTGGGGCCAGACAATTTATTATGGTGAAATTTAATGCAAATTTTATAATACTTACAGTTGTATTAATTCCGTTAGATTGTTTATCTGCAGCACACTCGTATTGTTTAGTTTATTGCCCACTAAATCGCTGCCAAGTAAATAAAAAATATATATTATTTATTTTTGTGGCTTTAAAGAATTAAAATTGCTAATTATTGTAAAGATAAATTTTATTTTACATTTTCGCCAAGTCAGGGCAAAATTATCATTTAGTAGTTATACTAAAATCACAGATTGCTAATATGAGTATATGATATTTTAATTTTATTTCTTATAATATAACCTTAATAGGGTATATAAGGTTTGCGACGTAGATGGTAACATCGAAAAGGAAATGTCGGAGAACCGGTAAAAAAAATCTATGTATATGTATTTAAATATACGATATACATATGTATGTATATCGATCTGAAATTCTGCACACATTTTTTTCTCCCCAAGAACCAGCTTATTTGTCGGAATCGACGAATCGGACCACTTTGCAGATCAAAACCGAGTTCTTGTATGAAAAACTTTTTTATTTGAGAAGATAGCATTACGAAATTTGGCATAAGTTATTTCCCAAGAAATTGCTACAATCTCCAAACGTATTGTTCAGATCGGACCACTACAGCATATAGCTGTCATACAAACTGATCGATGAAAATCAAGACCTTGTATGAAAAAAATGTTTATTTGTGAAGATATCATCACAATATTTGGCATGGATTATTGCACAAGAAAATGCTACGATCTCCAAAAACACTGTTCCAATCGGATCACTATACCACAGAGTTATCAAACAAACTGGCTGCACTTGCAACTTAGATGTAGCCGAAATTAATTTTTTTTATAAATTTTTAGTATAACAACATTTTATCGATTTAGCATATGGTTTTCTTCAGCACTTACAGTCTTTGTACGTAGCCTGGCAAAGTGGGTACACGAACCAAAAGTTTATCGTCACAATCGAAATATGCATCCAGGCATTTGCATTCTTTTGGACATGCGGATGTTGCGGCTACACCAAATAAACGCCCACCACCGTTACTATCATTGGCAATACCGCTAACGGCTCTGCTACTCACTGCAGCCGCTTGCGCTTTTACTGCCTTCTCATAGCGTTGACCATCATCGGCCACAAAACCAGCTGTCTCCAATGACGTATCACCATTATCCACCTCAATGTCGGTTAGAAAATGTTTGGGCACTAATCCTGCAGTTAACGCGGTCGCTATTGCGGCATCTTCGCCCGCAACGCCAACTTCTAGACCAACGCTGCTGCCGCCGCCCCCAGTCATTGCCACGTTGCCATTGTTGCCTTGTCGATTTTTTGTAAGCATCGCAAATAATTGTTGCTGTTGTAATTGTCGTTGTTGTTGCAGCGCGGATAGTGGCGACGAGGCGGGCACGGCGGCTGCTGCAGCTGTATTCATGTGACCAATTAGCGACACGGGTGCGAGCAACACAAACATTGTTATTGTCATACTGTTGCCGCAGTTCAATATGCAGGTTGTTGTAGTTGTTGTCGCTGTTGTCAGCGCTGCTATCATAATTGCAGTGCTAGTCGTGACGCTTGAGTTTGTAGTTGTTGTCAGTGCGGCTGCTGCTAGCGTTATCAACAAAGCAACTGCAGCGACAATTAGTAGTAGTCGATTGATTTTATGCAAATTACAATAATTAGCGCTGTTATTTTCATGTTTTATTTGCGCTGCAATTGGCATTTTGCTCCTTCGTCGTCGCCTTGCAAAATTTGCGTGCCAATCACTACTGCTGCGTACAGAGCTGCTATCGCTATTGTTGTTTTTGTTGTGGTTGTTGTGGTCAATTGTCGCGGTATTCGCTTCCGCTGTGCACCAGTGCACTGACGACTGCGTTAGCTTCGATCGCCGTTGAATTTGAACATTCTGATTTTCTTTTTGTTTTTGTTTGTGTTCTTGTTGCTGCAGCTGCATTACTGTGCAATCACAATCAAATGCGTTGAATCGCATTTTTCTGATTATTTTTGAAATGACTCGGTCAATTTGATTTGCTTTCTTAATTCAATGAAGATTTTAGTAAGCCATTTCAAATGGTTTCAATTTCCTCACAGTGGCTTCGATGTCAATTTTTTGCAATGTTGTCATTTTCATTCAATCCTTAATAATCGATATAACGATGACATTCCGATAGCATTCAGTTGTTTAAACAGCTGTAAAGAAAATAAATTTAGTACATATTATTTTTAATTTTCGAAATTTATTGTTAAAGCAAAAGGCATGATTGTTTAGCATATGTATGTACATATGTCTATGTAATACATGATACGTTATATATTGTTCAAACGAATGTTTCATTGAAAAAATATCGTTATCAAAAAGGCAGCAAACTTTGTAACTAAACTTGCTAGTGTTTGCTTTCTTTTCTTTTAACATTCCCCGAATTCTTGTACAAATAATAATAACAAACAATACTAAAGCTAAAGTATAAATTTAGCAGCAATAATAACACAAACAAAAGCGCGCAATGGCTCAATGTAAATTAAGTCAAGCTTGAGATCATTGTGGAAGTCAATAAAATAATGAGAGATCAATTTCAATTCGATGGAAAAATAATAAATAAGCGATATACACATACACACATACATATGTATGCAGATATTTGCCAACAACATTGTACGTATATTCGAAAAAAAACTAAAAACAAACAATAGCAAGTGCAAAAGTCCATAGAACATATAACCAAATGGTGGTATGGAGAACAACCAGAAGAACAGCACGTTAGAATAATAAACACCGAACACAATCAAAATAAATAAGATCAATGCACTTGACGCGGTCGAAATAATTTGCAAATTAAAAGCTTAATGGCGCACATTCTTCAATACCAAGAAATACATATACACACATACATATGTATGTGATATGAGTGATTTCCGATGGAGTTTCAAAGAATGTTTAATAAAGACGTTTAATAAAGATGAACACACGAAACAGCTGATCAAGCCCAGTTACCTAATTGACAACTGCCAATTTTTGACAAAGTAAAATGTATACTTTAATTGGCAATAAGAAATGTTTGCATTTATAAAAAGACTAATAAAATACAAATAATAATGCAAAACAAACAGCTGTTGAAGCAGTCTGCGAATTCGATATTAGCCTGTAAATAGAATAGAAACCTTAACGAAAACGTTGACAGTTAAATAGCGAACGCTTACAAAACTGGTGGGACTCTAAGGAATAGGAGGATACTTAAGGCAACTAATCTCTTATTTCTAAAATTTTCTAATTTTCCCATTTATTGGACTGTTTATATAGGTAAAATGCTTAACTATGGCCTTGTGTGCAACGTAAAACATTTTTTCTTCCATTCAATACGAATACAAGTCGATGCGTCCGTTCATTTTCAAAATGCTTAACCAGTATAATGCATGTATTTCTTACAGCTACTAACTCATTATTTACTAACGTTCACATACGTTTTCCCGCCGTAAATCAATTATGGTGTTTCTAATGATTCGCTTAAAACATTATTGTAAATGTATTTGATGTTTTTCCCATATCGGCTATTGCAGCCGATTTAGTTTTCATCTCTTCATTTTTGCTTTATGCTAGTTTCGTTCGCAGCATCCATTTAGGGCAATGCCTACTTGCGGTGACTGTTGGTTCGGTCAGCCTTTCTAAAAAAGGTAAAAACTTATTTTACACTGCTCTGTTGCTAGTTCGCTTAATTTGGCGATTCGCTTAGCATTCTTGTCGTTTTGCGTCTTCTATGGACCGCCCGCTTCTGTCATTGCATATTTCCGCGTGTCAGCCACCTTTGGAATACTATCTAATGCTTTGTACGCTTCTGTTGCCGCTCGCTTGCTAATCATTTTTATTTTAGTTTTTTTTGTCTTTTGGTCTGTGAACTTGTTGCCGACGATTGACATTTATAATTAATAATTCCAATTTTAATTTGCTTCATGTTGCTTAATCATAAGATACAAAATATATACATACATACATATGGATATTTTCTTCTATTCATACATATCTACAAATATAAACAGTGCCACAACTTACACGTAAGTTAAGCTAATTAAATAAACCTTAATTGTGTAGGTAATGAGCTGATATCTCACGAGTTTTTGATTTTTTCATCGCAAGAATAAGGCAATTTCTATGACAGCTATGATATAATGAATCGATTTCAGTGGTTCCAACATATAAGAAGCAGTTGGGGAGAAAAGGACGCATGTAAAATTTCAGACCAATATCTCACAAACTTAGAGACTAGCTCACGTACATATACATATGTATGTATACTACGAGACCGACAAACGAACATACATAGCTAATTTGGCTCAGCTCGCTACGCTAACTATTTAGGTTAGGTTAGGGTTTCCGACATTTTCTCTGGGTGTTACAAACTTCGTAAGGCATATAAGCATATTAACAATATCGCCAGTAAGAAAAAATTCGTTGTACATCCATATATTGATATATAATAAGGTGGATAAATCCAACTATATTATTATTTTCCTTTTAGTCTAGGTTCTAAAATGTCATTTTAAGATCTTTGCAATATTTTAGAGCCTTAAAATCTGTAGCCTATGCTAGTGTGATACTTTGTAATTATAATTTTTTTTAGCAATTTTTTAAATATTATTTTTTTTAATTTTCCGTTTGCTCACGTCACATTCTGTTTCATGACACTCTTGTTTTATTTTTATATTTCGCCTACGTTAACCAAAAATTCAACTCACCACACTTTCATCACCGCGACATTTTTATGTGAAATTAGTTCTTATTTTCTCTACACTTTCATTCACTTCGCCATTTCGATATCCTAACTTTCGCTTATTGAATTTAATGTTCTAACAAAAATATTTGCTTTTAAGTTCGCGCAGTGAAATAAATAGAAAGCCATTATAATACATAAATACATACTACATAACATATACATATACATATACAGAAGTATAATTCTTGAATTGCGCACAGAAGTAACAGGAGACCAACCCCACCTCCTCTTTTACCCGTGACCTTTTAATACACGCTAACTAAAGAAAATAAAAATTGCAAAAGCAAACGTGTGAACGAACCAAATGGTGTTTATTGTGGATACAAGGCAGACGTAGCGACGTTAGCGGCCGCGTAAACCTGTAGCATTTTTTTCTTTTCAACCAAATATGCACAACAAACTTGTGTACATAAATATTTGTATATATGTATGTATGTATGGATATAAATATGTATGCGTATAATTTTTGTTCTTGTTTTTATTACGACTTTATTTCATTATTTTTATTTTGCAGTTATTTCTCGCGCCATCAATATGTTTGGTTATTGTACGCGTGTATTGTTGCATTTGTTGTAGGTAGATGTTTTTATTACTATTCATTTCGTTTTTGGTCGTTTTGTGGCGCGTTTTGCCTCGGCTTGCCCCGCATTGGTGCTACGTTGTCTGCGACGACTAATTAGGTAACCGAGTATTTACAAGAACAACATCAACGTGTACAATAATAGCAACAATAATAAAATGAAACAACAACGTCATAACATCAACTAGCTCATGATAGCCACGACGACGACAACAGCAGCAACGAGAACAACTGCAACAACAGCGCACTCTACGTAATACCACTTTATTTGTTTAACGTATTTACCTCTGTATGCACACATTTAGGAACGTCTGTGGTATGGAGTGGAGAATACGAACAGTTGTGCTCGTAAAAAGGATAGCGTCTTGACCTTATCACATTTTGTAAATAGATGCGAGCATAGTATGTTAAATTCTTATCAAGAAAATGTTTAGTGATACAGACAATGTAGTACATAAAATGTTATCTCATCTGTTAAATATCATAATAGCGTTACTTCTTCAATTGATGTTTAAGAAAAAATATACAAAATGTTTTTTGTCTAACTATCGATCTTGCGCCTTATCACTTTATAGAGTTTTACGAACATTTGTGCATTTGTGTAAAAATCGTTCTGAAAGATTTATTCTCATAAAAACAATATTAGATAACAATAAAAAATTATAAGTAAGTATAGTGCATATAACAGTGTCCTAGTTCGTTCCCACGATAGTCGGCTCTAAGTAACCGGAACCGACCCGGATTGTTATTCGGCCAAGGACTGTCAACGCGGCGTCATTCCTTGAAAATATTTCAGCAATGTTTTTCACTGATACAACAACAACAGAGTATTCTAGTCAAAAAATTAAAAAAAATTAAATAAATGGGGGAAAAAATAGTAAGACCTTTAAATTTAAATTTCGCGCAAAATATATTATATATTTTTTTGGTATAACTGTCAGTGACATCTGTGCCAAATCTCACATTAAAATAATCATTGCTGTTTAGTATACGCTTATCCTTTTGGAAGTCCATAAAGTGCATTCGGCGACTTTTACGATGAGTGAAATTATTCACAAAAGAAATTTCATTAAATTTTTGCGCGGAAGACGCAGAACGGTCAACAAGATCAACACGTCAATAAAATAAAGGAATTGGTGCTTGAGAATCGACGATTAAAAGTCAAAGATCTTAATAGCATCGGAATATCGGAAGGATCAGTGAAAACCATTTTGAGATCCTTAGGACCGGCCAAACTTTCAACACGGAATACCATTCGATACTATCCTTTAGAGAATATACATATAATAATTTATAAAACGCTGCATTTTTTATTAACATCAGTGTAGTTGTATAGGTAGCAGCGTAAATAAAATAAAAAGCCATAAAAGTAAATAGCAAAACAAAATGGAACGGAATTGAAGGGAAATTAATACGAAGAGACAGGCATTTTAGATACAGAGATACAATACATACTTTAAATACACATGTAAGCACTGAAACACACTTGCACACATGCACGCACAGAATACCTACTATACATAAAACGTAAGAACACACATGAGCAGCACTTGGATAAACCATTACTGAATTGTTTGTGCATGTAAGCGACATTGTTGGTCGTGAAATTGAGTCTTCATCTCAGAGTAGGATTTTATGAAATTATCGTTAATAACAAAAGTCAGCGCGGAATCTATAATTAAATATTGAGAGAGAGTTTATTTTGAGACATATTGTTTAAAGTTTTTGACGCATCTGCTGCAGAAGTTAAAAATTGAAATGATCGAGATGGTCAGCAATTTGCATTAATATCATCCTGTTACGACACAGGATGCATAAGCTTGTTTACTTTTACAATGGAAGGCTTTAATAAGCGGTATATCGCGTGGTATAAGTGTGATTGTGTTACGCAATATGGCGTTAAAAAGTTGAGATTCTAAAAATTTTTCAGACAATTTTGTGATTTGCTTGACTTGGGTAACAAGAGAGAGCAAATACGCTTTCCTTCCATTCCGTTCAGGTAATTTTGATATAAAATATGCACCACGCTCTTGAATGACAATTATCAAAAAAGTAATCAATAGCGTCCTTTCTGACCGCTATCTGAGCACCGTTTTGATATTCCAGGAGCTAAGATTTGCCAAAAAACTTGCATGGAACCATTTATACGAAGTTAAATACTAAAAGAAGCATTGTTGCCACACGAGTTAATGCAAAAACCCTCATCGACTATCTGTGAATCGCTCCAGAATCGCTAGAAAATCGCTTGATTTCTGAAGCAAGTGGTTAACAACGATGAAAAGTGGGTCACTTCTGCCAACGTCTGACCAAAACAGTTCTGGTCGAATCGCAGGGAGATGTCGCAAAGGGTGGACCAGCAGCGATTGGAAAGTTTTACTATATGTTTTGTGGGACTGGCAGGGAATCAGGCCAAGATTGACATTTAGGAAGGTTTCACTGTATGTTTCGGAAGGAAGCGATCCCTCAGATTGGCAGGCCACAAACAGCGTTGCGGCAGAAAACATTCGACACAACGTAATTTCGAGGAATAATGCCGAGTTTACAGTCCTTGGCTGGAAAAAAATTCAGATCCGTTCGATTATTTAGACGCGACTGTCGTGTGAACGGACTCGCCAGTAGCTTCTAGTTAAGCATTCGACTAATGGACCGAACGTGGTACCAAGTGATTATTATTTGTGTTTGACGGAATTGGCAGAGCATCATCTATGCTATCCTACAGCCAATCTCTTAATTCGAACCCGCACTGTTAACAACAGGACTGTTGAAAGTAACACATCCTCAAGCAATGGCCAGCTTTGGTCAACACGTGAGAACTTGTGTTCCAGCAGAAAAAATTATCAAAATAACGGTTCAAAAAGACACTGCTAACAGCTTCAAAAAAGACAGTCAAGAACAAGTGAGTATTCTCTTGTATATTTCATATACAATTTTCTTTAGATATGCCAAAAGATAAAATTTGCCAAAGGTCAATCAATCAGATGTTGCAGAAAGCGAAATTATCATACCAAATCTCACATAGAATTGAGACTTCTCGTCAGCAACAAATTGATTTACATTTAAACATTGCTGATATTGTCGGGTTGTTGTTGTAACGAGTTTCTAATATCGCTACCCGAGTCCAGCGTTGCGCGAAGGTCAAACCGAAGCACATGATTGAATTGTTAAGCAAATATCACATCGAAATGTGTAAGTGATATCTAAAATAACATCTCCGGCACACAATTCTTCTAGCAATCAGACAAAATTGCAAGTGTACAAACGTATTTTCGCATAGCTGTGTGTATAGCCGTTGCATTTACACAGATACGTCGACTAAATAAAGACAACGATGTATTTGTATTTTCGCAAGCGTCACATGGTGCAGTGACAATTCGAGATATCTGTAGACAGGGAGGCAAAACTGGCACAGACGACACGCCGTCAGCCAAGTCACATACACACATACAAGTGGGTACAGCACAAATATTTGGATAACCGTGTGCATTTACGATTTTCGGCTGGATGGCACTAGCGCTAGCACAGCGAGCCGACCGACAGGCAGATGTGCCAAAAGGCAGCCAGACAAAAATGTCGTCAATCAAAAGTGCGCGTTTTATTTATAAAGTCGAACGAAATTTGCGCACTTTTCAATTTCGTGAAAAATCAAACGTCCGAGAAACAATCTTATTTTAACTTTCGCTTTCGCAGAACAGGTCGATTGAAAAGTCCCTGGCCTACCTTAGTAAAACACATTTATTTGGTAAAATTCGTTTTTCTTTTTATTCATCTTATTTCCCTTCAAAGGTGATACGCTGATTACAGCGACCCCTCTGAGTTGCTTTCAAGGCTGATACACTGATTATAGCGATCCTGATCCTCCAACTTTTCGATACCATTTTGGCAGTACGATTTATCGGTTTCGCCTCGGTTTCGCGATCACCTCTTCATTCGACGAAAATTTCTTGCCAGCGAGCATTCTTTTTAGATCTGTGAAAAGGAAATAGTAGCTGGGGGCCAGATCTGGAGATTACGATGAAAGCGGAAGCGATTAGAAGCCCTATTAATGGATTTTTGGCAACGCTTTCACTAACTTGCGACACGTTGCTTTGTTTTGGTGAAACAGAACTTTATTTTTTCTCGAATGCAGTCCACTCGAATGACTGTCGTTTGCACTTCGGATTGAGATGATGGAGCTATGTTTCATCCATTGTTACGTATCGACGCAAAATCTCAGGTTTAACATCTTTAAAAACTGCTTCGAGTCATCAACTCGCCTTTGCATTTGGTCGAAAGTGAGCTCGCGTGCTACACACTTTGTAGAGAGTTCTCTCATATCCAAATATTCGTGACGTTCACGTTCAGTTGATACATATTTTTAGAACGCCTGGTATCTCGAACAACTTCACTTTACGGTCATACAAAATTATTTTGTAGACTTTTTTGCTGTTTTCGTCGGCAAAAATCCTCTGCGCTCCACGACTTCGGTGGTGATTTCACCACATCTAAATTTAGCATACCGATTCTTGATGGTTGATTTTCCTGGGCAAGTGTTCGGAAAATCGATATCAAGCCAAGTATTTGCTTCAACTGTATGGTTGCCCTCCTCGCAATTTGATGAAAATAGGAGATTCTCCTGGTCTTTCCAATGGAATGGAGGTCTTCCTCTTCCTCTACTTCCCTCGGAGTTTGACGCAGCGAATACTCTCAGAGCTTGAGTGTTTTCTTTCATTCGGACGACATCACCCAGCCAACGAAAACGCTGCCTCTTTATTCGCTGCACTTAGCCATATATTTCATGCAGCTCATCGTTCCATAGACTGCCAATACCCAAAGGCCCACAGATCTCTTTTTGAAGTAGCGTAATCTATGTGTCAGGCCGGACACTTTTCAATTGACATGTCATTTTCTTTCCTTGACTTTTTATACTCAATTTAAATATTTCTTTTTTTTTTTCTAAGCACATGCTTGTCTGAGCATTTTTAAGACACAGCATATTCTATAAGGTATATACATACAAGGTATTTATGTACATACATATGTATGTATATGTGCTCATTTTTTATGTGTGTGTATTTTTCTATTTTTGAAAATCGCGCTATAACAACGACGCGGCGCGACGAGTTGCTCAGAATGATTGTTTGAGAAAAGCATGAAACTTTTATGAATCAGTTGCAATTATAGTGCAATTACATTATTCGCTAATTACAACACGTTTTTGTTGTGTGCAAGCCAACGAACATGCATAAATATACGTGCGGACCATTGTTCGATCAAATACATACAGACATACATACACACAATTTATTCAAGCGGTTCTCTACTGGTGATTCAGACAAGCTTTTATCGCAGATCTGAAAAAAAATCCCAATTTCCTGTCGTGATTTACTTGCTTTCCACTCACACACATATATATGTATGTATATACATATCTACATACAATACATATTATACAATAACACATGTGCTCATGGATAATTATAAAAACGGCAGCCACAGATTGCATATTTTAAGGGCCATTAGAACACGTGCTTTACGAGAAGGAAAGCTTTTTAATTACATTTTTAAAGAGAAAATATTAATAGCTTGGTTCATATCGTGACACATAAAATAGATAGTTATAGAATCAATTACGAAAATACAAGAATTATTAATTTTCCATAGAATCCATTTAATCATTTTAAACAAGTTTCCAGCTCATGACGAAAGAAAACTCGACTATTTTACTTGATTTTAGGAAATTTTATTGAAATTTAGGCAGCTTTAAAGTTTATTTATTTAAACGTTAAAGTTTATGCTATATAAGGTCTGGAAACGAACTATCACGTGGAAAGAGATGTCATGCTCAGTGACAGTCAAGCGGGGTTACAGGCAATATCGTCTGTTGAAATCAAATGAACAATGCTACTGGAGTGCACAAAAATGCTTAACAAGGTTGCCACTGAAAACAATATTCGACTTGCATGAATCCCTGGGCATAGAGGCATCAATGAAAATGAGCTAGTCGGTCTCCAAAAGTTGAAAGAAGTTGCAGCAACCAGCAAGATATGACTAGAACCGCTCTTTACTGTGGGCTCCCACACTTTATGCGAGGAGCTATTGCAAGAGGAAAGCGCCTGTAGAAAAATGCGGCTCACAACAAGTGCCTGAGCTACGACAAGCGAGGCTGTTTCTGTGAAACTTCGATATAAAATGGTTCAAGAAACTAATCGACTTTCCCAGAAACAGATTAAGACAGCTTGTGGGATTTTAAACAAGTCGCTGCAGGCTTAACAAAAAAAATAATACAATCTACGGTGAATTTGTTCAGAATGAACCTCTATAGAATATAGCAGACTAGCAAAGTGATCGATGAAAAGCAAACTCTTATATGAAAAACTTTTTATTTGAAAGGTTATCTTCAATAAATTTGAAATGATTTATTATTCCAGGTAACGCCACAATCTCCGAACAATTTGTAATTTATAATGAAAATCAGTATAATCCAGTATGACCTATATAAGATCACTAACAAGTTCTGCTACGAAAGAAACTACTTTTAATACGGTATAAACGGTTTTCTCACAATCAATGTGAGCCCTTTTTTTCTCGCTTCTTAGAACCAAAGGAAGCGAAACGGTTAGAGATGTGGTTTCATTAATTTATTTCAGATGAATTTTTATTCACAGAACAAGTGATTGCGTCAAAAGTTATATATGACAGTAATTATAGGGGACGCACCTAGTAAGAAATAAAACTATAAAAAAAAATAAAAAAAAAAAAATAAGTTTTTCCGTATTTCGATAGGTTAAAGCCTTAAAAATAACATATTTTTAGTTTTAAATCAATATCTCAGCTAGTTTTTGAGTTCCAGCCTTCTGAAATGCAGTCGTTCAGTTTAGTGAGTTCTAACAGCTAATATTTAACCACGTTTTTGCCGAAACATCAGTTTTCTAAGGGGGTATTCTACTCTAGAATTTTGAAAAATCGATTTTTTTTTTCATATATTTAAAGTTTAGACCCTTAAGAACATATCCTCCAAAGGATTTTTAAAAATTAACATTATTTTAAGAGCTCCAGTTATTTTACTGACGCAGTCCCTAGCCCGTTAGGTAGGTAAACTCACTTTTTTAAACGCGTTTTTCTCGAAACTACATTTTTCGACACGGTACCGGCATTATCTCAAGTTTTATACAACCAATTTTCTTGAAATTTTGTGTGAACCTTCTTTATATAATCCTTTATAATTTATCTTTATATAATCCGTAATCCTTTGCTTTTAATATTTAAAAAAAATTCAAGAATTTCAAAACAAAAGCTTAAAAAATTATTTTAATTTTCAGGCAGTCGCCATTTAAAAAAAAATAAATTTCGTGTTCCCTGAAATAGGGACTATAACAGCATCCTTACTGATTAAGAATTTCCTTTGATTTTTTTTTTTAGACCACCAGGAGAGAGAGAGAGAGAGAGGATCAAACAGTCGGTTATCATGGCGCGATAACGTCCGCCATTGATGGTCACGTTCCCACCGGTAACATTTTTGAAGAAATATGAACCGAAGATTCCACCGACCCACGAACCACACCAAACCGTTGTTGTTTCTGGATAAAATGACATCTCTTGAGTCTCTTCAGGTTGTCCTTCGTCCCAAATGCGTCAATTTGGCTTGTTTACATACCAATTGAGCCAGAAATGGGTCTCATCGCTGACCATACTTTGGCTCGAAAACGTCGGATTTTCTTGGAACCTCTATTGGTCCATAGATCGAAGCGATGTCACTAATACAGCTGTATTTGTACGTTTTCAATGAAGATACCACGTCAAATGCAAAAGTTTGACATACATGCCCTTAACTCCGATCGCTCAGTTTGTGTGGTAGCTATATGCTATAGTTAACCGATCTGAACAATTTCTTCGGAGATTACATTGTTGCCCTAGAAAATAATCTATACCAAATTTGGTGAAGATACATAGTCAAATGTGAAAGTTTTCCATACAAGAACTTGATTCCGATCGTTCAGTTTATATGGCAGCTATATGTTATAGTGGTCCGATATTGGCCGCTTCGACAAATGAGCAGCTTCTTGAAGGGAAAATGACGTTTTCAAAATTTCAAAAGGATAACTTAAAAACTGAGGGACTAGTTCGTATATATACAGACGGACGGACGGACGGACAGACAGACAGACGGACATGGGTAAATCGACTCAGCTCAACATACTGATCATTTATATATATACTTTATAGGGTCTCCGACGCTTCCTTCTGGGTGTTACAAACATCGTGACAAACTTAATATACCCTGTTCAGGGTATAAAAAGTACAAAACGGACCCACCCTAATCAGTATGTATGCATGTATATTTGCACGTACGAATTCAATTGTTTCTGCCTTAACTAATTAGTTATAATTTCACTTAATGCAATTTTTTTTTTTTTGCTTATTGGTGTTTATTTGTTTCATGACAAACACAAAAAGTCACTTCTAAACGAACCTACCCCTAAGCACACACACACACACTCAAGCATACATGCATACATACTCAAACTACCAACACAAAAATATTGTTTATGAAAACGTTTTGGAGATGAAAATATTTGTATTTGTTTAGTGTGCACTTAGAAATGACTATGCATACATACAACCACACACACACACACACACACACACGCGTAAGCATTTGAACGTGGGCAGATAGCTATCTAGGTGATAAACAATTCGTTCTCATTTCATCATTGGTTTTGCATTTTTCCACTTTGAGCATAGCCACTCATTCTTTCCACCATAATTGTCATCTGTTACAAGGGCCTTTCGGTGCACAAAGTTCTAGGCAGTCACATACATTAATACCTATTGTATATATTTATGTATATATGCATGTATATTGAAATATGTTTTAAGTGCTGGCCATAAAAGTTAATAGGATTGAGTTTTGCCCTGATTTATATTGGTATTATTTTTTGCTCGCATTTTTCTAGTCGTGAATGAGATGAAACGGTAAAATACCTGAACTGATATTGCAAAATGTAAAATTATTGTTTGAAAGTCAGCAATAACGGGTGCTTGGGTCTCAAGTTTTCAATATGGTGACTATTCGATGTTATCTAAATGGCTTTTGGTCGCAATCAGAACCTTTTAATTAAGGGGTTAGGGATAGTCAGAGGCACGAAAAATTACAATTTTCAGTATTTTTTGTTTTTTTGCTATTAAATCGTGTTATTTTACAAAAGTAGTAATATGGCTTTATTATAGAATGTGTTTACTTGAAGTCACGAAAATTACAAACAAAAAAAATTTTATTTCCAAAGTTAAAGTTTTTTGTGTTGACCCTGTTCCAAAAAAGGTACTTGTGGTGACAACCATAAGTCCTTGGAGATTCATCTAAAATCAATCGGAAAAAAAAATTGTTTTATAAATAGATAATCCTGGGCCTGATCGCAGGATTTCTTTTTTTTTTCAAAATTAACAAAATGGCGGCCTCAGGAATTTTTATTCTAAATTTTAGTGAAAAAATCAACAGTTAATTGAACTGACTTAAAAAATTAAAAAAAAAAATCCTTCGATCAGGCCCGAGTTTATTATGTATTATAAAAGCTATATAAATTTCATTAAAATCTACTGAGCGGTTTTCGAGTTACAGTTCTTGAGAAAAACGCGTTTAAAGTTTCACACTAACGCTTTGAAGTGCACGAGCTCTCTTTGTTATTTGTCGAATAACTCAAAAACCAATTATCGGATCAACGTGAAATTTTCAATAAATATTTTTAAGATAATATTACACTTAACGAAAAAAAAAATAATTTTTTGAAAATTTCCCCTTAAACCCCTTAAGTAATATTGTTTTTAGGAGCACTTATGATATGCGTACGGATTATCCGTTAGAACGGATAAAATTCGGATAATCATAATTCAGATGGCCCATACGTTGAGTTTAATTTTCGATGACTCGTTCGAGCATTTCGACTGGTCACTGGCGAACGACAGGCATAATGTTTCGTCCCAAGGCCAGCATCGAAGCGGTATTGTCCGCATAGACTTTAGATATTACATATACCTACAGGAAAAAGTCTAACGGTGCGATATCAGAAGATCTTGGTGGCCAATCGACCGACCCAAAACGTGTAATTATCTGCTTAACGAAGTGTTTTCTCAAAAAATCCATTAATTGATGCGATGCGTTGGAACTGACGCCGTTTTATTGAAACCAGATGTTGCCGAGTCCATGAGCTTCAATTTCAGGCCGATCGTCATTGATGGGTCTCACCGGCAGCTTCTGAAAATCCTCAGGTTGCTCTTCGTTTCAAATGCGACAATTTTGGTTGTTTACATATGCATTAAGCCAGAAGTGGACCCCAACGCTGAACAAAATTTGGTTCGAAAACTTAAGACCTTCAGGTCAGGTGATGTCACTTGAGAAGGACGACCGACTTCAGTTATTGTCTCTTATTCTCGACGTAAAATGCGCCAAGTTGTTCCATATGCAGTCCGAGTTGCTGCAAACGGCGCCGAATAACATGACAACTTGACACGACTCTCGCATAATCTGTCAAAAATAGGCTATTGGAAAGAGTTACCTCTACTTGGATCGCTTTATATAATATAATGGCTTTCACAGCTCCATTTATTACAGGATAAAAGGATATAAAAGACCTTTATCTTGATTTGATCGGTCTTTTGTGTGAAATCTAAACGCTATAGTGGTTAGATTGGTTAGGTTAAGTAAATAGGCAGATTTCCGTGAAACCACGAATAATCCCCATTTGAACTGCTAGAGTTGCTTGTCCGTTGTGATGGCCAGAATTCTTAAGTACGGGTCAGAAAGATTGTCGTATATTTACAAAGCGCCTAGAACCCGCTAATAACTGGTTAGATCAATTCACTAGAATCTTAGAAAGTATGGCAACCTAGATGCTTCAACCTTAGTCCGGCGAAAGCTGGCCATTGAAGGAGGAATTTTCCGTTTCCACCTCATCTTCCTCCCCGTGTCCAGTTAAGATACCTATTAATACAGCCATGTGAACCTTGCTAAGGGCTAATAGTTTCATGGACCATTTGCGTTCCACTCTGGGCCAGCAGACTTTCACGAACCTACAATTACTGGTTGAAGACCAACGCTTATGGTGAAGGTGTCATTGAGTTGAGCAATAATCTATGTATATTCAATTTCGTGAGGATAATTTGTCAAATTAAATGATTTCCTATAGAAAGACTTAATTTTGATACATAGGTCAATTTTAATGGCGGCTACATGCAAAAATTTTTCGATCGCGGCTTTTATGGCAAATAAGCAGCTCTTTGAAAAGAAAAGTACTTGTGAAAATTTTAAGATCAATATCTCCAAAAATAGCCTCCTGAGGGTTCTTTGAGACAGAGCCTAAAAAAAAAATTATTTGCCTAATTTTTGTAAAAGCTTCAAGAATTGCTGAATACTGAATATATGTACATATGTACTTATATTATTAAAAAATTGCCATATATTTTTACTATAAATATACAAGTATGTTCATCGATATGTATGTATGTATGTCCCAATATACTTTTAGAGCATAATAACATTTATCAATACTTTATGCCAACCACACCCGCCAACATAAAGCACAAAAACAATATTCTTATCAATTTATGCGATTTTTTTAGCGTACCAATATTTTGCGCAATACAGTAAGTAGATAAGATAATAAGTGTTTATTTTCGTAAGCAAAGTGTCCGAATTTTCCTGCTGAGCAACTCGCTGCATATTGGAGAGAGGAGCGAACGAAAAATATAATATTTTGACAGGAGCGAAAAAAGTGTAACATTTTTGGCATGTTTTTTTTAATCAAAACATAATATTGTTGTAGTATAACATTACATACATACATACGTATGTAGAATGTTAGGTTAGGCAAATGCGCTATAAATAAAGTGAAGTGCGAGTATCTTATCGCTTATCAGACGCGCCAAGCTACAAACACTTGTGCAATTTTGTTATCGTTGCTGGGTAGCACTCCAAAAAGGTGTGATTCTTGAAAATCGCCAACAACAACAAAAAACATAAAAACAATAAACACTAAACTTACGACACTTATGTCGTTCTATTTACGACTCATATCGATATTTTTATAGTATTTACGAGTAATTCACGATGTGTTATGCCGAAATAACACTTCGGTTGAATTAACTATAGACGCTAATCAAGCGGAGCGTTTGTAAATAGAAGTGATATAAAATTGTAACAGTAAAGTTTATTGAGGTTATAGCGTTTCTTTTTTTCATGGAGTTATATAAATTATAGATATATTTACATATATACATAGAAGAGTGTGTACATATGCGAACTTATTTACACGATTGTACATGATTTTTCAATTTACTGCTGTTTACTTGATAAAAATGTTTGCGACTATTGATAAAGCGAAATTGATTAGAAATTGCTATTGATTTAATAAAAAATTGAAACGCAAAATTTATATATGTACACTTCGAAAACTGTCAATATGTGATGAAAAAATTTGTATAAATCTTAATAAAAGGTAATAACAAATGCAGAGAATCAGAAAGAACGCCTGTTTACTGATCGTTATAACCGTTTCCACGACAATCGGGCCTACGTAAACGGAACGGATCGGATTTTTATTCGGCCGATTCCTCAAAACTATTTCAACCATATTTTCTGCAGCTACAAAACAACATAAGGCAGACTAATCGGTCTGAAGATCGATTAAGAAGCTGCGAGTTGTAAACAAAAATGGTCTTCAGACATACATACATACTTATATAAGCGAAACGGACACGGAGTTTTATTCGGCTAAGGACTATCAACTTGACAGCATTTTCCAAATTAATTGAGGGATGTTTTCTCCCACTATAAAAACAACATAAAGCAGTCTTATAAAATCAGTCAAAACTTGACCTCCTGTTAAGCACTTTCTAATGGTTATTCGTTTTTTTGCCCGATTTATTTTATGGCATCTAGCATAAAAACAACCATTGTCTTTTAAAATTCAAAACAAGTTTTGTCTTTAAAAGTGTCATCGCTTCGCTCTTTGGGCTCTTGAAAAATTCCAAAATCTAACGTTTTCGAGCACACTTTTGTTCACTGATGAGGCCTATTTCTGGCTCAATGGGTATGTAAACAAGCGAAATTGCCGCATTTGAACGAAGAGCAACCTGAAGAGATTCAAAAACTGCCATCTCATCCAGAAACAATAACGAAGTGGTGTGATTTGTGGGCCGGTGGAATCTTCGGTTCATATTTCTTCAAAAATGATGACGGTGAGAATGTAACCGTCAAAAGAAAAATGTATGACGCCACGATAACCGACTATTTGATGCCTGAAACTGAAGCTTGTGATCTCGGCGACGCTTCAACAAGACGGCGCCACGTCCCACACACCGCTTCAATCAATGTATTTATTGAGAGAACACTACGATGAGCAGATAATTTCACGTTTTGGTCCAGTCGATTGTCCAGCAAGATCATGTGATATCAGACCGTTAGACTTTTTCCTATGGGAATATGTATGTAAAGTCTAAAGTCTATGCGGACAATCCCGCTTCGATTCAGGCCTTGGAGCAAAACAACTCGCGAAATGCTCAAACGAGCTAACTGAGTTGTAGACACGGCCAACATTTGAAAGAGATAATCTTCTAAAAATAAATGCCAAAGAATGTTCTTTCGAAAGATAATAAATATTAAACATTTAAGTTAATTTTTTTTTTTTTTCTTTAAAAAACTAGGGAACTTCGAAATGGATCGCCCATTATATATGGTTAACTTGAGGCTGATGACGTACATATGTCCAACACACTTCCATGATATACATTTACGTTTACTGGTGAGTCTAAGAAACTATACAAATCTATACTTTTACATTCTTACAAAATTAAATTCTAAAGCCAGCGCTGCATTCACTTACCACAGTGATGCTACGCATATTTCTAGCCGTAGAAGTATGTCCATGGAACAACTACAATACCAACTAGGGGATTTGTGGAAAATACCAAAAGGAAATGATGCGCATAGTAAGAAAATGGCAAATATTGTGGAGGTAAATATTTTGAAGCCTTTCCATAACCATACAAAGCGAGTAGTTATAAGCAAAAAAGGCAATGCGATAAATTATCGGCTGGCATGCGAGTGTGGCAAACGGTCGTTAAATGTTGTCCGCAAAGCGGTAATGATCACCGCCTTACCAAGAACCAAGAACCAAGAAATGGTCAAGCCGCGTGTTGGTGATGCTGGTGGCTTGGCTAGCTGTGGAGGTACAGCAGCAACGCTGCGCAACGATGACAAGGCATATACGATTCACATATGTATGTATGTACATTATAGTATATAAATGAATGTGAGGCGGCTGAAAAGCACCGACCAAGCTGAACGAATGGCAGTCCGGGTATGAGTATCCAATTATAATTTTTTATACCGAAGTCAATGCAGAATCACGTCGCATCAAGATTAAGAATTCTTTTCTTCACACCTTCAAGTGACGCTTACCAATAACAACCAGCAGGCACAACGGCAACACCAACAAACAAACCTCCAACCAGCTGCTGAAGCATCCAAATAAAAAGCGTAGCTTCAAAGAGAAAAAGAATTTACAAAGAAGGTATCAAGATTCAGCACGGCCAAGAAGTTAAGCGTTAAGGCAATACCAACAACAACAATAACAATATATCAACAATAACAATAATACGAACAACAACAACAACCAGACCCACCAAATATAACCAGATTTGAAAGGAGCCAAATAAAGCTGACAGCTAACAAAAGGTATAATGAAAAAGTTGGGAAAAGAATTCGCTGGAAATGAATGCCACGAAAAAGTGGCGATCAGACAAAAACTACACTCCCCGAGTGGTATTGTCCGTCATACCATTGTACCTACATATAGTACAATTGCACACACATGTGTGTACATCAATCTACATATGTGTGTATACATATGTGTATGTATGCATGCTTGAACATATGTAAGCGAAGGTTGAAGGCATTGTAGATCCATTGGTCATGGAACAAATCAAACCGGACTGAACTGAAATCCAACGCACAACAAATGGTCAAAATATGCCCAAGTTGTGTGCCCGCATGCAACGACGACAACAATAAAATGCAGTAACAAAACAAAAATACGGGATTATATTGTCTCTTGTAGGGACATGGGTACGACGGCAAGTAAGCGGCGACGCAACGCACAGCTGAAACTACAGCCATCAGCTCAACTAAGTAACATCAAAAAATCAGGCGACACAATGAAATGCAATGTATAAGTAAACGTAGGTAAGTGTGTGTTTGTGTATGTAGGTGTATAGATTGGTATAAGATGACATTGATTGTGATACATAGACGATTAGAGATTATGGCGACCAACAGCCACATATAATAAATAGTATTCATTGTCAATGAGGAGGATTATCAAGCAAAACTACAAAAAAAAAAAAAAAACATGCTACTAGAATGCTCTGATGACTTTGAAGTTTATACAAGACTCACTTTAATTTTTGAGATATAATGCGCCAGCGTTTTGAAAGAGCAAACTCATACACAAAGATATGCATTTTCGTATGTATATGTATACATTAGAGCGGGTCGATTTTTTTCCTATGTATAAAATCATATATGAGAAATGGATCTAGGGATCATTCTTAACAACGAAGAGACTATGGGTCTAAAACCGGTATCGAGCCGATGATTTTTAAGCCAAAGTTTTAAAAATCTGAATGATCGGTTGTATGGCAGATATATGATATAGTTGCCCGATCCGACCGATTTCGATATATAATCAATATAATATCAAAACATACCTAAAAAAAACTTCGTCTTCAAAATCGATGGTTCGAAACCAGCTTTAGACCCGTAGTCTCTCCTAAGCAATGTTCTTCAAAATACGCTATTTTTCCGTTTTTGGAACTCTATAAATAAATCCGCTCTAATCAACATACATTCACGTTAACTTCAGCTACATCGACGCTTAATACCCCTCAAGGGAGCATTTCTTATAACTTAAAGGTTATAAAAAGATGAATTGCTTGATTATGACCGGTTGGTTTGTAAGACAGCAGATTTTTTGGTACTGATGAGGTGAAAGAAACTCATTCTGGTGGTTGTGGAAGCTTCGCCATGTGGTGATTAAACGGGGAGAGTGCACTACCCAACGGAACCCCTGTTTAATTCTCTTTAATCTAACTTTTAGCTATACGGAAGTCGTGTTGGTTTTCGGCTAGGCTCAAATGATGTGTGAAGGTCGGGAATAGCAAAGACTGAAGTGTTTTCACTACTGGGGAAAGGAGAGTTAGCGAACGATAAAATACCTCACGATTCCCAGATTTCAGCAGTGGGTCCACCGTTCCGATTATAAACACATCGATTATATGAACGGTGGTCAGTGAAAAATCCGATCCCGGAATTGATTTTATACAGCCAAGAGCTATTATTTCGAGCATCTAACCCTGTTTGGATCGGTAAGTAATACGTTAATACTAAAATTCCCTCAACAACCGGTTTTATGATACCTTAGGTGACTCGGATTTTATCTGTTCAAAAGCTGTTATTTCGAGAATCTAGTACTGTTTTTAGGATCTAACATCTTTTCGCCTTAACCACCGAATGTTGCAGTATAAATTTTCGGCTAGAGTACCACGCACATTTCTTCGGATCCGAGGAGGAACGACAATCGAGTTGAATTTCACACGGTTATTTGCTGATCTCCTAGTATTTAAAAGGATTTTGACAATAGTCCAAAGCTTGCACACTCCGGCGGAGAGATAACATGACTTCAGATGCTCACCCATGTTGTCCGCTTATTTTGATCTACCAGCTGGCAAAACTCCAAATCGAGATCCCAGGGATCGAGCTGCCGTCAGCAGGGAAATTTGGTCGTAGTTCTTGACCTTCTGCTTCATGGGACCATGGAGGTTCCTTTTCGGCTACTCGGCTGGAGTGGCGACGTATTGCGCGAACTATATGCATAATGTACGGGCCATATATTTTATTGTCGCGGTAGTACGTTGAAAATATGGGATAATTTCGGAGGTTCTCTGGGACATTGGACACGGGTTCCAGGGAATCAATATGGTTAAAATTAAATCACCGTTTATTAAAATGTTTTAAATTTTGCATATTTAAAGTAATAAGAAAGATTTTTGGTCTCTTTCAAATTTCGCTGGTTTCACCTAAACCGAAATATATACCAAGAGACGGCCGCTTAGTGTGGTAAACCATTTAACTTGATTTTTTTTTTGTTGTTATATTTCCAGATGTATTGCTTTTCTTTCAATTTATTGCCGGTAATAGGCGAAAAAGAAAAAATCCGTCACAGCTGCAGGCGGGTGTCGGAAATCCATTTCCACTGCTCATTGTATCTTTTTGAGGATACGAATCTATTCATTTTGCAGTTGATATACATACCAACATACATATGTAGCATACGGGCTGTTTAAGCCATGAACATACATACATATATACACATGTGCTACAAAATTGTATGTATGTTCGGCGGCCAGCAGCACCTATAGAACTTCGGATAAGTAGCAGCACACAAGAGTCCGCTCTTCGATGCTATGCCCACAGCGATCCCGCTGTTTTGAACTCACAACTCGTACTTTTATTTTAATGGCTGTGAAGTCGCTGTTTTGTTTTCTTTTGCTGCTTCGCACCTCTCCAACGTTCCTTACCAAGGTTTTTATTGAACTACCTCCTTGCTTCTTTTTTGTATGTGTTTTTATTTTTGTTATAATATAAAGTGTAGGTACAATCGCACATTCGACGAGTTTTTGGTGTTTTCTTCACACCTTCATTGCAATTCACTGGAAAAGACCACTATGAGGTTCTTTTTGTATGCCTATTGTATTGTAGGCATTGTTATATTTTTGGTGTTGTTGCTAGTCTTCAGCAAGCTCAAAAATGATTGAGCAACAGCCGAAAGAGTCGAACTTAAAGCCAAGTCTACTTGATATATACATATGTATGTATTTAACATAAGCATGTATGTATGTATTTTTCCACGTGCTACATATTAAACTCCATATGAAGTTCATGCAGCGTTGAGCTAAGCCAGCACATACTCCGCACAGTTTGGTAGAAACGAGCTGTAAGGTTCTCGGCTGGTTGTCGGCTGTCGGGTGGTGAAACTGTCGTTGCCTTTCACACTATAAATTTCCGTTGTTGGACTTGTCTGTGTTTTGTTGGTGTAATATGTAGATGCTGAAGTGAACAATTTTCATTGCTATACCCTTAACAAGAAGCTTTAGAAAGAAACGTGTGGGAGCCTATAAAATGTGTATACATATACATAAATGATCAGTGTCGAATTAGCCATTTAGTCGGCCTTTTTTTTTTGAGATTTTGACAGTTGAAATTTTGCACATGTCCTTTCCTAAAAAAAAAAGATTCTCGAAATCTATTTCTTGTATGCAAAACTTCTTAATATGACGAGATATCACAAAATCGAAAATAGAACACTCTTCAAGGCATTCTAAAATATCTGAGCATTGGTGTCAGGAGAGCTCACTGTACACATTTAAAGCTTCCGTACAAACTGAAGGGTCACAATAAAGTCCTGGTATGGATTTTTTTTTTTTATCTGAAGATATAATACAATAATATCTCAGACCACGCTACAATATTAAAAAAAAAAAACTCAGATCACACCTACAAGTATAGCATGTATACAAAGTGTTTTATGTGTGAATGGTATTCTGGCTTTGATCCAACCGAAGTTAACATTCTTTGTTGCTTTTTTTTCTTTGCTCAACCTTCATCCTACACAGCACTAAATAAAACTTTAAAATAATAATTGTCATGTAGGAAGATACGCAATATGAAAACCATGTACTAGATAGCCCACATTTGTACTATATTTTCCATTTATTGGATGGACTCATAATGATTATGTGCGGTTATAATTTTTAATTTATGCATTTGTAGTTTTTTTTTTAATTTGTAACACACTTTGGTACAATTTTTAAATTTAACACGAAAGCTTATAAAATATTTCAAGAATTTAGAGTATATGACATGAGACTGTAGGCAAAGCCAGAAATTTTCGCTTATGAAGATTAAATAATGTTCACAAAAATTAAAAAAAAAAAAACTGAAATATGTATAATATGTCTAACCTAAAGCTAAATGCTTTCACAATTCAATGATATTTAAGATAAATGTAAAAGATAAAAGGAATAAATAATGACAGCTCCACTTTTCCGAATAAAAATGACATCCCCATAACATTTGCACCACTATAGAATTTTTCTCATCTTAAATTTCAAAGCATTTAATGCTGTGTTTGCTAAAAAAGATGACAGAAGCATGATTTAGGTTTGTTTCATCCCCTTATCTTTTAACCCCATAATTTTCCATTACAACAAATTTGTAGAAACGAAAATATGAAGTTGCACAAATTATATGTAACATGCTCACCATCAATTCCAATAGTTGCGCCGTTTATTTATTCAATAAAAATTTCATTTATTTCCTTGAAGAAAAAATCCTTATTGTATACTTTACACAAATCAGCAATTGAATTATTGCAAATTAGAACTGAACACAAATAATTTTTATAAAACTTATTGAATTCGTTACTTTCCTCAAATTTGTATATTTTTTTTATAACAACACATATTTCACATCGATAAACATATTTTTAATATTTTCATGTATCTTATAGGTTTTTCACACAACACTTAAGGATAGTTTGTGGTACTTTTTATGCGCGAAGAAAATTACAATTACGCCCAATTCTCAATAACGATATAAACGTATTAAACAACAACGCCACACTGACTGCCGCAGCCTCTGTGTCGTCGACAATGTTTGTCCGCCCGCTTCGTAATCATTTTCATTTGCCTGATTTTCACTTCGCTGTTGCTGCATACACACACATACTCCCACTGAATTTCTACACTCGAAGCCAAAGAAAAAAAGAACAAGAATAGCAAGCTGCTATTCTCTCAGTACACCACTCAATTGTTTTTGTCGTTGTTGGTATTGATGCCACTGCCTCTACTTCTATCCTACACAGCAGTTGCACACTCGAAAGTGTGAATGCACCACAGACGAATACAACAAAAATAGCACCTCACATTCAACCATTTAATTTGATTTGATTTCGCCTTTTCTTCTTTTTCTGTGCGCAAGTGTTTGTGTATGTGTATGCACTTATATGTGTATTTTTGTTCTCCTCTTTTGGGCACTTTCTCGTTTAAATCTGCTTGTTCGGTATTGCCGCGGAGGTATTGTATTTGCTAGCTGCCCACCGCATCCGCTTGGTGCGAAAACAAAAACAACAATACAACATAAAACGAAAAACAATACGGAACGTCGACGTCGATGCCGACGTAAGCAAAACAGCGAGATTCCGTTTTTCTTCCTACGTTTGGATTGCGTTCTTTTTTTCTAGTTATTTTTGCTTTTGCACTGATTTTGTTTTTTTCTCAATTGCTTTTGCCCATACACTTTTCGCTTTACATTGTTCGATTCACAGCGTAGACAAAATTTAATTCATTTTAATGAAGATTTCACTTCGATATCCTTACTAATATCAAACACTTGTACAATATTTTAATAATTTTCATTTATTTTATAAGTTTATTCACTTTTATTGGTTTATTTCTCATTGAAATATTTTATAATCAACAAAATAGAGGGCAGCAAACTTTTCACGTAAATCTAAAATCAAAGAACGAAAATTACTAACAGTAGTTGCCACGTTGATGAGCTCAGCGAAACATCACACATTGTAAGAATGTATTATTTATATTATTGAGATATAAAAATTAAATATTTTTAGCAAAAAGCTAATATTTTATGAAAATTTATTTTTACAAATCTTTATTTTTGCTTTATATTAAATTTCATTGCTTAGATTTTTTCTATTGCGCAAATGTGGCAATGATTGATAAATCAGTGCTGTAGTCTTTTTATTGTTTTTAAAATACCGTTTTTCTATAATTTCAAATCAATTTACTATTATAATATTATTACAGTTTGTCAAATATCATTTCCAGCTAAATTTTAAGGTATCTTGTTAAAAACTTACTTTCATTCTCAAAGTTAAACGAAATGTCGTGTCACAAATAAATTTTGTAGTTGGTAACACAATCGAATCAAAACAAACGAACATAAACACAACCCATATGATTTTGACGCACAATTTACAACACTTATGTATGGTGTTCTTATTGCATCAGTTATTCAAACGAAATGTTTATTTTACGAACAATATCTAAAACAAATTTAATTTGGCAATGTCAACGCACTTTTAATAGTGTTTCTGCAAATAATAGGATCAATTTGCTGAACAAACTTAAAAGCGACAATTTACAAAAACGTGAACTGTGGGGTTACGTAGCAATTGCGTTCAACAAAGTTGACAGTGAGCGACTATCCAAAGTGGGACCGGAGCGGCTGTGTGCAGAATGGATATTAAAAAATGGTGGTGCAGTCGGTTTAGTAGGCATGCAAAATCGGGTACTTAAGGACTATAATAGTCTCCCACCTGAGTCGGTAAAATTCTATCTGCAAGTCATTGATGCCACTAATGCATCTATTATGAAAATGGGACTCGATCATTTTGCCGGTTGTCGGCATATAGATACAGTTATATTTGACAACTGTAAGCATCTGGAAGATGGAGGTCTTGATGGTTTAGTACATTTGAAAAACACGCTTAAAAGATTACAAGTTTCTGGTTGCTATAATCTGAGAGACAGCTGCTTTGATGTAGTAGCTCAATTGACGGCGTTGGAACAGTTACGTTTGTTCGATTTGTTATATGTGAAAGATATACAAGGCGTGGCTAGTAAACTGCGGCAAGCGTTACCAAATTGCAAAATTGAAGTGAGAGCCTCCAAGTAGACTGATTTTCAAACCGAAAATTTTAACAATTCAAAATGTACATACATACACTAAAATATTTGTGAAAATTAGTCGCTTTAAGTGAAACATAACTCATAAAAAATGCACAGTTTCGTATATATTTTCAACACTTATTCTCAACATTTGTAATGGTTCATATTGTTCTTGGAGACGTATTGAAACAAATCGAACACCTTTTAAATGTGTAACCGTCGCTAAGTGTATACTCACATAAATATATTTGCATAAAAAATTATTTAAAACAAAATTAATTATCTTTGATATTTCTGTAGTAAGTTAAGTTTTTAATAAAGTTAACATTGTTTAATAGCAATTGCTATAAAAAATATCATTCATTGAAAGCACCATTCCATATTTATCTTCTTCACTAACTTTTATGCCAAATAGCTTATACACAAAATAAATAAAACAGAAAAAATGTTGAAGCTAAAAAAAAAAAACAAAATCTAGGCGGTAGGCATAAATGCATAGTGCTAAAGTCGTAGTTATGTGCAGAGGCTATCTATCAGCCATTTACATTAATTTCAGTGTCTCAATTGCGGCAATTATGCGTTGCACTTCACCCTCCGACTGCTGCAGTTTCTCTGTATTGGCCGTTTGCACTTCAGCCGGCACTTTTGTTGCATAATCAACCGCCTGCATAGCTTGCTTCAGTTTTTGCACAGTTTGGTCTAACTGTTCTTTACGTTTTTGCAACTTCGTAATTTCCTTCTCCGATTCGATGAGACCCTTCAGCAACAAATGCACTTCACATTGCGCACTCACAGTGAGTATGGCGCAACCCGCTGGCGGTTGAGTGTCAAATTCGATTTTTGAACAGTAGGCAATTGTGGTCAAATCGCTGGCATATTTTTTGAGTATCGCATTAGGCTGCTCATCGGTGCAAACAATGTACGCCTCGGTCTTTACTTTATTGGGAAGATTGTAGTCGGAACGTGCTGAGCGTATAATACGCGCTGCTTTCTGCATGAAATCAACATCTTTCTCCACCTTTTCGTCGTGCCAAATGACGTTTTCTGCAACAAAAAAAAAAATAAAAAAATGTGCACATTTTGGTCACAAAAAGTAAAAAAGAAATACAAAAAAAAAAACTTACCTGGATATGCGGCCACGGAAATGCTGGGTGTTGTATCGGCGCGTGGTAGCCGTTGGAATAATTCCTCGGTAATGAATGGCATGAATGGTGATAGTATGCGCAAACCCAAATCTAAGCACACGAATAGCGTGCGGCGCGCAGCAGCTTTCTGTGCGTCACTGCCATTTTGGAATATCGGCTTCACGCACTCCAGATACACATCACACAAATCGTACAACCAAAAGCTGTAGCAAGCGCTAGTCACAGCGGCGAAATCATACTGCGCAAAACCAGTGTTGCATGTCTCAATGGCTGTGGCCAGACGCGATAACACCCACAAATCCATATTATTTTCGTTGCCACTGAGCGGCAAATCCGATCTGTAACGCTCCTCGCCGGTGAAATACATCAATGCGAACTTCGTTGCATTCCACAATTTGTTGCAGAAGAAACGATAGCCTTGCACACGATTAATATCCAGATTAATATCACGAGCTTGAGTAATATAGGCGCAGAGCGCAAAACGCAGCGCATCAGAGCCACATTCCGGAATGCCATTGGGAAAATCTTGCTTTTGACCAGCTTTAGCCTTTTCAATTTCCCGTGGATCCAAATTGGAATCGTACAGCAGCTTATGTAAGTCTTCCAGTGATATGCCTCTAATAACATCCATGGGATCGATTACGTTGCCCAAGGATTTGGACATTTTGCGGCCATGTGCATCGCGTACCATTGGATGCAAATACACTTCCTTGAAGGGCAATTTGCCGAGCAACTTTTGTCCAAAGAATACCATACGCGCAACCCAAAAGAAAAGAATATCATGACCAGTTTCTAGCAGAGTTGTTGGATAAAAGGCTTCCAAGTCCGCCGTATTGTCAGGCCAACCGAACACAGAGAAGGGGAACAGACCGGAACTAAACCACGTGTCTAGCACATCTTCATCCTGGTGTAAGACGATTTTGCTAGGATCCACATTAAATCTATCAGCGGCTTTTTTAAGAGCTTCTTGCTCTGTACGCGCAACGATCCAATAAGCCTCATCGTCGGTCTGTAAACCAAAAACAGAAATTCAAATTTCAGATTATTTTTTTTTTTTTTTGTAAATTTTTAAAATAATTTGTATGAGTTACCCGCTCATCCGTATTAGTAAGCTTATGCATAATTACAATTTAAAAAATTATAGTTTAGAAATAAGAGTAAGTTAATGCTAATGTCCACAAAGTACTAACCGTGCCGGCTTTAATGCTGTCATCATTGAAGCTCACATGGTAGGCAGGTATACGATGTCCCCACCACAATTGACGCGAGACACACCAATCGCGTATGCCCTCCATCCAGTGATACCAGATTTTAGTGTGATGTTCCGGTATGATTTTCAAGTCACCCTTGCGGACGGCTTCAGTTGCGTCTGCGGCCAATTGATCGCATTTCACATACCTAAAGCAAATTTTAAAATATTTCGTACTGAAAAAAAAAAAGAATTTTTACCACATACCATTGCGGTTTGATCATGGGTTCCACTACGTCTTTGGAGCGACTGCAGAACGGCACGACCATAGGATTGTTGACTGTCTCACGATATAGACCCAGTTCTTTCAGTTTTTCCAGTATGCGCTTGCGACAATCGAAACGTTTCATACCCTTGAATTCGCCATAATCGCCGATAATGTACCCGTCGTCATTGAAAATTGTGATGAATGGTAAATTACAGCGTTTGCCCACTTCATAATCATTAGGATCGTGAGCAGGTGTAATTTTCACGGCGCCCGTACCAAAATTCATATCAACAAAGTCATCCAAAACGATTGGTATACGACGATCGCTGAATGGATGTTGCACGAATTTGCCATGCAAATGCTTGTAGCGCTCATCTTGCGGATGTACAGCCACAGCGGTATCGCCTAGCATTGTTTCAATACGTGTAGTGGCCACTACAACTTCTTCGTCGGAATTCTCGATTTTGTAGGCAAACTTTATCAGAACACCAAATTCAATCTGTAATGGAATATAGTGATTAGCATATAGAACATTTTCTGTTTTTTTGTAATTCAAATACCTTCTCATCATAACCGGGTATAGAGAAAAATGTTCTGCCGGGTATATCAATTTTGTCGACTTCAATGTCGGATATAGCTGAACGCAGCGCGCAAGACCAGTTAACAAGACGCGCACTACGGTATATGCTGCCATCCTCATGCAGACGCACGAAAGCCTCAGTAACAGCCTTACATAATTTTGGATCCATCGTAAAAGCCACACGCGTCCAGTCATAAGACGAGCCCAAACACTTAAGTTGATCGTAGATACGCACACCTTTTTCTCGACGCCAATCCCATATTTTTTCAATAAACTTTTCACGTCCCAAATCGTGTCGTGTGAGTTTTTCCTCACGCCAAAGTTTCTTTTCAACCACCACTTGTGTGGCAATGCCAGCATGATCACAACCTGGCACCCACAGCGTAGTGAAACCCTTCATACGATGGTAACGCGTAATTGCATCCTCAATAGCATTAGTTAGAGCATGGCCCAAATGTAGTGAACCAGTTACATTGGGTGGTGGAATTACCATGACAAATTTGCCTTTGGGGTTCGGTTCGGATATACTGGTACGCTGGAGGAAAATAAACAATAAAAATTTACTTCATGAAAAATAACAAATCTGACAGCATAAACATTACAGCGAATATGCACGTAAGTGACGAAACTGCAATTGAAGTTTCATCAGCTGTAGTGCTGCGGTAGGCCTGTGTACTGCACCTCTATGCAAACACTAAAGCTGACTCACATTCTCTAATTGCTAATATATGTATAGGTGTTTGTAGTACATTTATACATACATATCTGTATGTATCGTACATTTTGAAGACTACTTACGCCATATTCTGGTGTGAAAAATCCTTCCTTTTCCCACCAACTATACCACTGCGCTTCAACATAACGTGGACTGTAAGCATCTGGTAGTGCGCCTGTAATATCCTTCTTCTCGCCAGGTGCAGTATTTGCTGTATATAAAGCAACTTCTTTGGTCTCCTTGACTTTTTTCTGCAATATTGTAAAAATTTCAATTAATAAACAATGCAGAAATAGTAATTGATACACAATAACAAAGGGCACCACAGTAGTTGTTGATTTTTACTTTCACTTCTGTGCCAACATTGCAATTGTAATATGTAAGTACATGTGTATGTACGTATTTAGTTTTTTCGTTTTTGGTAGGCTATTGTTTTGAGCACTGACCTCTGGTTTTTCTTTTTTCTCCGTTGCTGCTGGAGCTGCCGCTTTTTTGTCCAACTTTGCTTGTAATTTGGCCAACTTTTCTGCCTTTTTAGCCTCTTTTTCCAATTGCTTAGCAGTTTTTGGTGGACCAGCAGCAGCTACCTCGCCGGTTGTGGGTTCCGATGGGGTCACAATTTCACCATTTGTCTTTGCCTGCTCCATCTTTTTTGTAGCAAGTAACTTCAATTAATGTTTTAGAAGTAACGAACTATGGATTTATTATATTTGCAGACGTAAATTTAAGTTATTTATATAGGTTTGGTTGCCACGAGGTACTACTGCTACAACACGAAATTTGTTGAAAAATGACAACTAAAGTGAATGCAGTGGGTAGTAGTAAAGCTGACTACTTACTATGATTTATTGCGCGATAAAGTTGTAGTAACAAAAATCGTGTGCTTTTTTTGTATATCGTACGTTGATATTTTGTCTATCAATTTTGTTCCAACAATGTTTTATAATTTAAAAGTATTATATATGAATAAAACCTTAAATATAAATTTACTATACATGATTATTTATCAATTATTGGCCGCTCTTATTGCTGTTCCTAAACAGTTTCGATTTTTCTTATCGATTACATGCACTTGCGGCAAAGTCAAAGAAATACGATCTCTATCTTAGAATATTCACTTTTCTTTATCATTTTCGTTCTTTCTGTTTGTAGATTTTTCACTTTTATGGCAAATAAGTAGCAGATAAATCATTAAAATGTGCATAAACATTTAGAAAATACCAGGTGGTATAAAAAATACAAAAACACAAACAGGAAAAGACGTGAATTAAAATATTGTAAAAACAAAAGTAAGCAGTTGCGAAGAAGCTGATTTTTTACCCCCCTGCCCGGTGTACGAATTACGAGGAAATGTCTTCCGAGTTGAAAAAACTTTCAGAGGAATCTCTTTTACAGCCTCCAGAAAAGGTTTTTGACATTATGTGCAAACTTGGCGAAGGTAGCTACGGCTCCGTTTATAAAGCATTGCATAAAGAGAGTAGCTCAATAGTAGCCATTAAATTGGTGCCTGTAGCGTCCGATCTGCATGAAATTATTAAGGAGATCTCAATAATGCAGCAATGCGATTCGCCGTATGTGGTGCGCTACTATGGTTCCTATTTTAAGCAATATGATCTGTGGATATGCATGGAATATTGTGGTGCTGGTAGTGTATCAGATATAATGCGTCTACGTAAGAAAACGCTGACCGAAGACGAAATAGCAACGATACTCTCCGATACATTACAGGGTTTAGTGTATTTGCATCTGCGTCGTAAGATACATCGTGATATAAAGGCTGGCAATATATTGCTGAACACAGAGGGCTATGCCAAATTGGCAGATTTCGGAGTAGCAGGTCAACTTACAGATACGATGGCAAAACGTAATACTGTTATTGGCACGCCATTTTGGATGGCACCGGAAGTAATTGAAGAAATCGGTTATGATTGTGTAGCGGATATTTGGTCATTAGGAATAACCGCATTAGAAATGGCCGAAGGTAAACCACCATATGGTGACATACATCCCATGCGTGCCATTTTCATGATACCACAAAAACCACCACCATCTTTTCGTGAACCCGATCGCTGGAGTGCTGAATTTATTGACTTTGTTAGCTTGTGCCTGGTAAAAAATCCCGATGAGCGTGCCACCGCTTCCGATCTGCTCAATCATGAATTTATACGCAACGCAAAACCGCGTAGCATACTCAAACAAATGATCGAAGAAACTTGTGCAATACGTGAGCAACAGCGCGCAAATAGAACCGGTGGTATGAGTCAAGCCAAAAATTTGCCCACACAGCAAGAGGAGTTGCTGCACGAAGATGAACATGAATTTCAAGCGGAGACCGTCAAAACATTTATTGACGATCCAGGCACTTTAGTGCCGGAAAAATTTGGCGAATATCAACAGGCAACGGACAGCGATGCCACCATGATAGCACATACGGAGGATTGTGGCACGCTGGGGCCTAATAACCGAGCAATAGGCGTCACGACTGGCGCAGGCAATGCAGGCGGTCGAGCCGGTGATGTTAGTGCTGCAGCAGACTCGGGCACGCTCATAGAACTAGAATCGAATTTAGGTAAGCTATGCGTTAAAAGTAATATAAAAAAAATTATTATTATTACCCACTTACAGGCACAATGGTCATTAAAACCGATTCGGATGACTCCACCACGACTAAACGCAACGAATTTAATAAGCCACGCTACCGCCCCAAATTTCTCGATCACTTCGAACGTAAAAATCCTGGTGATGCCGCGGTACCGACACGCATTGGTGAGGATTTGGAAAAATCTACAGCTTTTGGTGCTAATACCGAGCAGTATCAAGCAAATACACCACACCAACAACAACAGCAGCAGCAACAACAGCAACATTTAATACAGTCACAACAAAATCACAACAATTCGAACGACACGAACTGGGAGAACAATATGGAAATGCAATTTCAACAAATCTCCGCTATCAACCAGTATGGCCTTCAACAGCATCAACATCATTTGCAACAGCAGCAACAGCAACAACAACAGCAACAAGCTGCGGCTGCAGCAGCAGCTGCATATTACGGTCATCCGCTGGTGAGTGATCACCACTTGTTGGCCATAAATAATCAGCAAAATCTATTGCGTAATCAACAACAACAACCACAACCACCTGCCTACCAGCAACATCATCTGCACACACAATCACACGGCTATGTGGATGGTGAATTTGAATTCTTGAAATTCCTCACATTCGACGATCTAAATCAGCGTTTGAATAATATTGACTCCGAAATGGAGAAGGAAATCGAGGAGTTGAACAAAAAATACAATGCCAAACGTCAGCCAATTGTCGATGCTATGAATGCTAAACGAAAGCGTCAACAAAATATTAATAATAATCTTATTAAAATTTAAATACACGAAAGTTCTTACAGAGAGAGCGAGAGAGAGAGAGAGAGAGAGAGAGATAACGAACAAATTGTTACTCAAATAAGTTAAAAAAAGCAACAACTGCACTTGCGATTATGCAAAACAAACAATATCAAATTAGATTATCTTCTGTTTGTGTTTAGGGTGCAACAAATTGATAATTTCTTTGACGAAATGATTTATGAATGTTTGTTTGTAATTTAGTTATTAGCAATAGATACAATTCTCACATTATAAATTGTAATAAAACTCGAATTGCTATTAGTAATAATAATAATAGACGCAAATGCACTTATATGCTCATTTAGTAATACAAACCCGTAAAAACAAACCTAAAAAATCTCATAACGCCCACCTCAATGTGGCGACATTAGCTTTACAATTGTATTTCAAAACAAAAATATGTTAAATTTATAGCAATGCGTGTATGTAGAGCAAGCAAATTATTTAATGGGTGTAGAAAATTGGAATTTGTAAACGAAAAGCAAAATTGTAAGGTGCTGGCGTCAATGCAGTGCATATCACAGCAAATGGTATAGCCATACATACATACATATATAGTATGTATTATTTATAATGAGAAACGTTTACAGAATGCTCACATATTTAGTATAGGATAAAAGTTTAATTTTTTTTGGCAAACTGTATGAAATTGTATGCAAACGCAATGCAATCTTCATGCATGCCATTACACTCTGCCCTCCTCCTGTTAACAATAACAATAAGACCGAATTGTATTCGAATTATGTATGCAAGAAACAAAGAAAATCAAATATTCTGAACGAAAACGTACACCCAGTTGGAATAGTAGTACATAAATATAACAAAAATAATTTAGCTGTGAGATCCTAACCTTAAAAATATTTTTTTTTTTTCACAAATATAACAAAAATTATTTAGTTGTGAGATCCCAACCTAATATCATATTAAAAATAATGTTCTTTTTTTTGCATAAATATAACAAAAATAGGTAGGATTTCACAACCCTAACCTAAAATCAATTTAAAAATATATTATACCGTTTTCAAATTTTAACTCGTCATTTTGTTTATGTGCATCGGCACTTTGTGTAATGAGGCTAGTAAAATCCACCTCGCGTTTTAGCATTATTCATTTACGCTTTTGTCACAAATAGTTTGTATGATTTCTTTGATTATTCTTCTGTTATATAATATTTTTTTCAATTTCTATTTAAGTAGTCCGCCATTTCCGACTGGGTATTGCGTTAAAATATTATATATGGTATATTAACTTTTTTTTAGTATCATAAGCAGTGGTTCAACGACATTAAGCTTTGTTGTTTTCTTCTTCTTACTTGTTCTACCGTTTTTTGTGCTCAGCTCGCGTGACTAAAACATCTTTGGCAGCGTCAAAGCATTTCAGAAAATTTGTATTCACTGCATGAAAGCAGCTCATTACAGTCAATATACATACGACTACATAAGTATATACACATATAGTATATATAAATATACAAAATTAAATATACATATACATATATGCAACATTTTTTAAATAAAGAAAAAATGTAAATAAGATTTTTAAACTTATTTTAACAGTTTTTTATTTGTTGTGAATTAGAATTTGGGTCTTCGAATAGCAGCTTATACAAAAAAAAAAAAAAAAGAAAATGGTTTAATAAACTTCACATAAAAGGCGGTTAAATGCTATAGTGGTTCGATTTGAAAATTTTTCTCGGATATTGTAGCGTTACCTTGGAGAATACTTTTTGTCAAATTTCGTGAAGATATCTCGTCGAATAAAAAAATTTGGCATACAAGAACTTGATTTCGAACATTCAGTTTGTATTGCAGCTATATGCTATAGCGGTCCGATCTTAAACGTTTTTATCGGAAATTGTATCGCTGCGTTGGAAAATAATTCATACCGAATTTCATGAAGATATCTCGTCGAATAAAAAAGTTTTTCATACAAGCACTTGATTTCGAACTTTCAGTTTGTATGACAGCTATAGGCTACAGTAATCCGATCTGAAAAATTTCTTCGGATATTATAGCGCTGTCTTCGAAAATTATTCATACAAAATTTCGTGAAGATATCTCGTCAAATAAAAAACTTTTCATATAAGAACTTGATTTCGAACATCCATTTTGTATTGCAGCTACAAACAATTGTTGTCCAATATTGACGATTCCGACAAACAAGACGCTTATTAGGGAGAAAAAGGCAACTGAGAAATTTCAGATCGATATCTCCAAAACTGAGGAGCTTAATATCGTATATACATGGAGACTAAATATAACCTGTTCAGAATATCGATATTTAGAGAGTTTTCACTATAATATTTGACTAAGCAATGAAAGACGCACGCACACATCATTCGTTGTAGTGCATAATTTTAATTTTATGTGCAAATCTCAAATTTTGTAAAAAAAATTATACAAAGCAAATAAGTATACATTAATGTATTAATGTATATAGCGTATTTATAATATGACTTAAAGGTACGATAATATAGTTTTGTGGTTGTGGTGTACGCGTAATATTTCAAAAGCATTTATTTTTCTTCATAGCATTCGCTTTCATAAGTTTTCTATTCGGCATCCATGTTTTGCGTTTCCGCATCCTCTTGAATGCACTCAGCAGCTTGCGTAGCATCTGTGTCTTCAATATCCATATTTTCAGCTGAATTCTCTAACTCACGCAACTGTTCACGCAAATCATCCGGCAAACTGTTTTCACTCAGCGCGCGTGGATCTTCGCCCTCAATCACAATTTCTTCCGGATCGGGTGCACGTGGCAGGAATTCCGCATCTGCGTACAACTTAGCGAAGATCTCACGCGCACTGATTATAGATTTATCGTAATCTAATTCATAATAGGGAGTGCTGGTACAAAATATCGGCGTGGAGACATCAATGTTTGGAGTAGCCGAAGTACGTTCACGTCCCATAATTGTGAAGTAAGCTGAGTATAGTAACTTTGGCGCATTTTCGTCATCGCTATTGAATACTTGTGAAACAAAAGGTGCCAGATCTTGCGCGGGCTGATCGCTTTTCGCAGTTGTGGTAATATGAAAGAGAACTAAAATTAAGAAAATTTTTATTTATGATTTCGTATGCAAAATATGTGTATAATTTTAGGCGTCAACACTTACATACTCCTTTAGGGCAGGTGCCAGAAAAATGCGAAAGCTGTATAAGTATAGCTTCATGCGTGCCCGCCAAAAGTCTAAGTAGATTTACGCCTCCTCCACCGGAATTCAACTCTTCTGAGCCCAATGGTGTAGCAGTCAAGAAAATACCACGAGAGAGTGAATTTACCAATTCACCTTGCCCATAAACACCCACATTTCGTTGTAGGAATGCATTAGGCAAATGCCCTGGCGCACTAACGACATGTTGCGCTTTTATTGTTTTGCCTTCTAGTACCACACTCGCTATATTGGTATCCGCTTCGATGTTGATATCGCCGATTTGTCGTTTCAAACAGTAAATACCACCAAACACTGCGCAGAGGCGACAAAAGCATTGTGGTATTTCACCACAACCATACATGGGAAATAGGAACGGTGTATTACCGTAACGTCCGAGACTATTGAGAAACTGTTGTGTACGCGTCATTCCCTCTTCGAAGGAAGTGTCATCATTGCACATTGCAATCGCTTGCATTACACATATACTAATCTTTTCGGTAACTTTCTGCTCCTGCAAATATTCACGGAATGTTTTGCCACGAAACTGTAAGGCATCTTCGTCGGTTTTGTCTTCACCATGAGTCATGCATAGCGTTAAGAATTTCATGAGTAGTCGTTTTTCCACGATGTTCAAATCTTTAGTGTTGAACACATCACTGCGTGAGCAAGGCACATTGATTATGTTATTTTGAAATCGCGTGCATACACGATCTACTGCACGAAACTCTGCGTAGCGACAAATATTCGAAGATACAAGTAACTGCACCAAACGTCCAGCAGAATAGAGAATCTTTGGACTTAAATCTAAATTGAATCGTCGCGATTGTTGTAGCAAGGTTTCACGCGACCAGTCTAGCACACTTTGCTTGGCAGCATCAGTCTTTATGTTGGTCTCGCCTGCTACAATATCAGAGTTGACCATATCCGATTCTGCTTCCGCCACTTTAAGTGTCTCAGCCACGTGCCATTTCTGACTAGCATTGCGTAGTTCTTTGTTAGTGCCTTGTTCCAAAAGAGCACAGAATGATTCCAAGTTAAAAGAAGCCCACACACCTCCATAATATTCATTAGGATCGATATGTAACACCGTTTTTCCTATACGACTTGCAGCAGCAGCCACACAACTTTCCGGAAATCCAGTACCAATAACGATCAAATCGAATTTGTCTGGTAAATCGTCAGACATTTTTACATTAAATAATTTGTCAATACAATTTCCAAATATTTATGAGAAAAGTGATTTTTGTTGCAAACCGTACGCTGACATATGAGTAATGCGCAAATCAGCTGTTCCGAGCAAAAGAGATAACAAGAAAACAAAAGTAATTAAAAGGCTTCTGTTTCGTTGACATTCGCAAAAAATGTAAACAGAAATTGTAGCGCCAGATTTTTCATGTGGCTTATTGTGATTTTAAAATTAATTAAATTAATTTAAAATATATGATATGAGAATCCATATGAATTGGATTGTGATATCACAATTAATCAAAACCATAACATTAGTCTTAACGTGGATAAATTCCTGTTTCCGTACATGCCCTTTTTAATCCCCAAACTGTGGGATGCTATACTAAGCGCCTGACTAATTCTATGACATAGTTTCAGGATTTAATTACTAATATTTCAAGACGAATTATACAATTGTAAGTATTTGCATTATTTATAATTCAGTCAGGTCAATATCTCACAGGGTTAAGGATTTCACACTTTTGCTTCTGGTTTCTGTTCTCAACATCTTATAAAAATTCACTTGTTGCTTAGCAACCTGAGCATCAACAGAATAAGCGAACAAAACAAACGAAAAAATTTCTGAAAAATTGTTTTTCAATTTTGGGGGAAAATTATTCGTACTAAAAATTATATTGGTAATTTGAAAAAAATATAAGTTGTGTTTTGAAGACAAAATAATTATAAACAATAACTGTACACCCAGTAAAAATGGTATAATGCGGACGAAAATGTGGAAAAACACTTTAATTAAAAATGCTATACACACTTATGAATATGTAATGAGGAAATTTTAGAACTGCAGTTCTCATTAATGGTTAAATATAACAATTGGAAAATGTAAGTAAATAAAAATATAAAGAGTGTTAAAAACAAAAGGAAAATTAAAAGAAAAAAAATATTATTTTTTTTAATTTCTTCAGTCGCGTCTTATTGGCGTGAGTTGTCTTTGGGCAACGTTCGTCTAACAATAAGCACAATTTTAAGGATATAGGACGAAAACTACGCTTTTAAATGTCATTTGACAAATTGCTGTACAAATTCGATGACCCACATGGGCCTGGTGATGTTTATTTTATTTGGCAAAAAGGTGCCTTGGGTGGCCTATTGGCTACCACTGGTTCGGACGGTTCAGTCGCGATATTCAATCGCCAAGGCCAATTGGTTGAACGTTTGCTGTTAGCTGGGTAAAAGTATTAAAACTTACTGCATTAATTCATAAACATAGAATATTTCTTATTATTTAGATTATGCTCCGGTTTTGCTTGGGATAATTGCGGCGATTTATTGGGTATTATTAACGCCAGCACACCAGTCATCACTATATGGGATGCTAGCACACAATTGAAAACGACGATTGAGTCAGGTCTACGTGATCCGCTCACTTGTATAGTGTGGTCCAAACAGGAACAAGTGCTGGCTGTGGGCACAGCGCGTGGCAATTTGGCTATTTATAATCATCGCTCAGGAAAGCGTACGCCGATTTTGGGTAAACACAACAAGCGTATAACGTGCGGCGCTTGGTCGGCACAAAATTTACTAGCGCTCGGCTCGGATGATAAAAGTTTCAGCTTAAGTAATGAAGTTGGTGACACAGTGCGTGTGGTGCAATTGCGCGATGCGCCCACTGATATGTATTTCGCCCAAATGGCTACTGAGGAACGTGTTAGTGGCAGTAATGGTAGTTTGGGCGATGCTAGCGGTAGTGTAAGTGGTGCTGGTGCTGTTGGTGGCGGTGGTGGTGAAAATACCGTTAGCATGATTATCGGCAAACGTACTTTGTTTCTGTACTATTTACCCGAACCGGATGCGCCAACAGAGCTGGGTTTTCAAAGCCGTTACGGTTCATTGTTGCAGCACAAATGGTTTGGTGATGGTTATATTTTGTTGGGTTTCTCGAATGGACATGTTGTGGCAATATCAACGCATCCACGCGATGTTGGACAAGAATTGTGGCAGGTGAAAAATCATAAAGAAGAATTAACTGGTGTCGCATACTGTCCATCATTGGATATAGTAGCGTCGTGTGGCGATGATACGTGAGTACCGTTAGTTGTCAAAGTCGTAAAAAACACATTTAATTTTAAATACATTTTTTCTTGTAGCATAAAGATCCATTCAATTACGAACTTACAAGAAACCGAAAAAATCATAACCGTGCCTGACCATTCGGGTGTGCAAATGATCGACTGGTCCAGTGATGGGCAATTACTAGCTGTTACCTCCATGGCTGGCACTGTTTATATATATGTTACCAAACTAACGGTGCTGTATGCCGTCTCACCACCGCGCATTGTTATTTTGAGCAGCTTATCAGAGGCGTCTATTTACGTCTACTCGCCGGAGAAGGTATGTATTTGCAATTTTTTCTTTAATTACATATATTATTTTAACTCTAAACAAAATTTTTAGTCATCTAAACCTATACCATATCGTCTGAGCCTAGTTGACGAGCCTAGTTTCTTGGCAATCGGCCCATATCATTTTGCAACCGGGCTCGACAATCATGTTTGGTTCTATGACCTGGGTAAGACGTTGGGCGATCAGCCGCAGTTGCTCAGCGAGCGTGATTTCCCTGCGCCCATTACTGCTTTTAGTTTGAACGCCGATTACTGCGCGGCACTATGCGGTCCACGCTTGTCATTGCAAGCAATCGTAACGGATAATCCGAATGTCAAGGATAAACTTTCGCAAACATTCCCAACCGCATTGGCGGCGCTCAACGAAGCTGTGATCACGTGCTTCTGTTTGACGCAAGAATTCCTAATATTCGCCACCGATGTGAGTCAAAATAGTTACCAACCTAAATACAGTTATGTTTTATACATTTTTGCTTATAGCTTGGTCATCTTATATACTTTTCGTTGGATAAATGGGATGTCTGCACTAAATACTCTCATAACATGGGCATACGAAAGCTACATACCGATACGGAGGGCACAAAAATTATATTTGTTGACGAGCATGGTCAAGGTTATGTTTTTCTGCCGGTAATTTAATGACTGTTCACACTTAGCAACAATAAAAAAATGTATATATGTATGTATGTAAGTAAATTTTTTTGTACAATTTTTCCAGGCGTTGGAGGAAGCTATCATTATAACGGATTTTCCGAAAAAATGCGAAGGCTGCTTATGGGATGTAGCACAACAGCACGTATTTATAACATTCGACACAAAATCAGTGACGACACACGTCTTCGTGCGTTACTCGGTGCAAGGTAAAATACTTCGTACATAGTATAGCATAGTTTATAATTTACCACTCACTGCCTTTCGTTAGGTAAACATACGTTGAAAATTGGCGAAAGCAAACTGAATACAGCGCAGTTGCCGTTAATGCTGTGCGATGGTGAAATGGTGCTGCACATCGATGGCGGTCAATATGCTACTCAGACGCTGTCCACCCATCTGGTTACACCGAGCATTAGCCCTAGTGTGAATTTAAAAACGCTTTTGAGTCTCAAAAACTATGTGGAGGCCTACAAGACTTGCGAGCGCATGAATGCGCGTACCGGTTGGTTGGAATTCGGTGAGCAGGCGATAGCCGATTTGGAACCAGATATCGGTAAGCAGTCTTCGCAGTGTAACTGCACTCGTATGTGGTTTGGTTTTCTTACTGTGTTTATCTTACAGCCTTGCGTGGTTATCGGCATATTGCCGATGCCGCTATGGTCAGCGCCTTGGAGAATATGCGTTACATTGAGGATGTAACCATGTTAACGGGCTTCTGTTGCCTTCTGTTGGGGAAATATGATGAGGCGAAAGATAACTTTTTACGCGGCTCATATACGAAAGAAGCGCTCGAAATTTGCCGTGATTTGTTGCAGTGGGAGCAGGCATTGTTGTTGGCGCATAAATACGAACCCGATGAAGTGCCCTTTATCGCGCGTGAATATGCGCAGCAGTTGGAGTTCACGTGAGTTGCTACTAACGAGCATTTAGTTGAGTATGAAGTACGAAGTTTTTATCGTTTTTTTGATGTCGAAAAGTTGTATATCTATACTAGAAAATTGCTGTTGTTGCATTCCGGTTATATAGACGCTATTTCGTCGGAACGTATAAGTAGGACTTCATTTACTTGGAAAAGAACTTCCCAAAGGAGCCGGTCAGGGGAGTTGTCAAGTTAGTTTTTGCTATTCTCTTTCTGATTGGTTTTATGCCGTGAACAGGCTATAGCATGTTTGCCACGAAGTTCGGAACAACCCGACGAAAACGTCGGAAACCTTTAAAATGTAATATTTGTCCGAAATTTTGTACAGGTCCTTTTCTTCTTAACATTTATCGGAAGCACCCATATCGGACCAGTATATTAGTTGTTGTTGTTGTTGTTGTTGCTGTGGCAGACAGCTGCCGAGTTGACTGTTCTTTCCCGGACCGGATTCGAGTGCGTTCCGGTTCCGTAGACCCGACTGTTGTGGGAACTCCCCAGAGTAGTATATACATAGCTTAGGTTAGGTTATGTTACACTGGTAGCTGTCACACTATATATAGATCTCCATTCAATTCTAATACGAACTGAAGTTTAGGTCGTGCTTTTTGCGAAGTTTAAAAGATATTTACTTCTGATGCTTCTTCCAGTCCCTTGAATTGCGCAGCTCCTAGATATCTAAGCCGAGTTCTAGATAAGACCATTGTAGAGCACTTGTTCCGGCGTACTTCAATGCTCTTTCCACATATGTCATCGTTAATAATGCCCACACGGCTGGCATATGCTGCCAGCAAGTTGTGCCCTGTGTTTAGGTCAACAACCACCCTTGAGTTTTTTGAGACCGTGTAAGTAGAAAGCTTGCGTGTTTTCCTTTTACTTCTTTGCACATGATCTTGGCGATCCTGCATGCCCTTAAGTCATTCCATCTCACCCTGATCCGTTGTGGTTGTAGCGGCAGAATTCTGCCGTGTTGACAGTCCTTGACCTGATAGAAAAATCTGGATCCATTCCGGTTAGGTATATCCGACTATCATGGGAACTCTGATCCGTCTGCCATTGCTTTCGGAAACTTGTGTGTGCCGTTTTGAACGATTTGCGTATGTCTTGAACTGGTTCGGTAGTCAAACGGACGGCACTTTTGCCAATCTTAACAGCTGTTTCTCTTCCCGGACCGCCTCTATAGCCGAAGACCCAGTTTATATGCAGCCGCATGCCGACAGCCACTATGTCTACTGCTTCCCTGCTTCTAAGGAAGCTTCGCTGACGCGATGCTATGTGGGTTTATTGCTTTAATTGCCGCTGGGCTAAAACCGTATTTAATGGTACTCTTTACGTCATTTCCAGCGCTTTTAGCTATATCAGCAGCTTCCTTGATTGCAAGGGCTTCTGCCTACAAGATACTGCAGTACTCCGGCAGCTTGAAGGGTCGCCTGAGATTAAGTTCTGCGGAATGGATCCCGGCGCCAACTCTATCAGCCATTTTTGATCCGTCCATACATAAGTTAAGAGTTCCTTATGTGAATTGGGTGCCCCTGCGCCATTCACTCTCTTTTAGCCGGGCTTGAAACCGTCTCTCTTCAGATAAAGGGTGAGGGCATGTGTATCTTATCAAACGACCACCTACTTATCGAGCTATGTTTGTGGAAAATTCATCTATCGTCGCCAATCTGGTAGCTGATTTCGCTGGCGAGTTTTCCACTGCAATGCCAATTGGTGGCATGTTGAGTAACCTTTCAAGTGCAGCACTCGAGCACACGTTATCCATCCTCTTTTAGCGTGACTTGAAACCCTCTCTCCCAGATAAAGCCTGAGGATATGTGGTCTATCTTATCCATCGACCTCCTACCAACCAGCTATGTCAGCAGATTCTTGTGGAAAGTTTAAATAGCGACGCCAATCTGGTAACTGATTTCGCTGGCGAGCTTTCCAGTGCAATGCCAATTGGTGGCTATTGCGCAACCGGTCTACCGCAGCGGTCTACCACACATAGATATTTGGTATGATCCTTAGTCGTTAACTTGACTCTGCTGAGCCTTGGCGGTTACCATGACGGGATCTTGTACCTGCTTGTAAATACTACCATATCGGTCTTGTTTTGTTCGAACGAACGAAACGATGCAATTTTCAGTTCTTCTATGTGTGCTAAGAGGCTTCACACGAGCTCTAGTTTTCGTCGATAGTTATAGGATGAAAAGATTCGAAAACATAAACTCGTAATAATTTTTATCAATATATTTCTAGTGGCAACTACGCCGATGCATTGTATCATTATGAAAAGGGCTACAAAGAAGACCTGATTAATGACCAAGAAGACGAGCTGACGAATGACTCACCGGAATATGAGGATCATGTACGCCAATGCAAAATGGGCATAGCGCGCACTTCGATACGCGCTGGAGACTTCCGACGCGGTGTAAATACTCCATATTTATAACGGTACACTTTATATACATCTTTTTCGTATTTATCCACAGATACAATATGCCGTCGAATTGAATGACAAGCAATTGCTCTTTGATTGCGCCGAACTGTTGGCTACCGTCGGTCATTATACCGAGGCGGCTGGCCTATATGAGCGCGGCGAATACTATGATGAGGCCTGCAGTCATTACATCAATCTGAAAATGTGGCACAAAGCCAATCAGATATTGCCACAGGTGCAGAGCACGAAATTACACGCCGCCTACGCCAAGGCCAAGGAGGCGGATGGGCAATACCAAGAAGCTATCAATAGTTATCGCATTGCCGGCGATTTGGACGCCTGCGTGCGCATCTATTTGGATCATTTGGTCGATCCGCATGCGGCGTCCGAAATTGTGCTCGAGTCACGCTCCATGGAGGCGGCAAAGATGCTGGCAAAATTCTATCAGAAAATCGGCGACATAGAGCAGGCGCTACAATTTCTAGTCATTTGCGGTTGTTTGGAGGAGGCGTTCGCGCTCGCGCAGCGCCACAACAAGCTCAAACAACACGGTGAACTGCTGCAACGCTACGAAAATGCCAAGTCCAGTGATTATCTCGCATTGGCGCATTACTTCGAGGCGGAAAAGTATACACTCTTGGCTGGCAAGTATTATTTTTTGGCGCGCGAGTTCAGCAAGGCGTTGCGTTTTTTATTGAAAGCATCCGCTTTTAGCAACGAAGAGACGCAAGCGCTCTCACTGGCCATTGACTGCGTGGCGACGTCGAATAATGAACAGCTTGCCACACAGTTGATTGAATTCCTGTTGGGCGAAGTGGACGGCGTGCCCAAGGATCCGCGTTATCTTTTCCGCTTGTATATGGCGCGCAAGCATTATAAGGACGCCGCCAAGACGGCGGTCATTGTGGCGAATCAGGAGCAAATAGCCGGCAATTATAAGACGGCGCGCGACATGCTCTTCTCCATGTACCAAGAGCTGCGTCGCAATAACTTGGCCGTATCGGCGGATATGCGCCACAATCTAATACTCCTGCATCGCTACACTTTGGTGCGCATACACGTGAAGCTCGGCAATCATTTGCTGGCCGCCAAGCTGTTGGTGCAGGTGGCCGCCAACATCTCGCAATTTCCCGAACGTGCGTACAATGCTTAAATTATGTATTAACCGTTATGCTATAAGTTTCACATACTTGCAGATATTGTGCCGATTCTCACCTCAACCGTAATCGAATGTCATCGCGCTGGCTTGAAGAAGTCCGCCTTCCTGTACGCCTCGATGCTGATGCGTCCCGATTATCGGCATCAGCTGGATGCGCGCTATGCGAAGAAAATCGAGTCTATCGTACGCAAAGCGCCGAAAGGCATCAAAATGCTTAGCGATGACATTGAGGCCGAGACCATGGAATGCCCGATTTGTGGCACCAACTTGCCGAATATGGAGGTGACTTGTCACAGCTGCAAGACGACGCTGCCCATTTGTATAGCAACGGGTCAGCATATTATCAAACAGCAAATGACTTCGTGTCCGGAATGTGATTTCCTTTGCTTTCGCGCCGAAATGGAAAAGTGAGTGCCGAGCTAGAAACAAAAAAAGAATAATAACAATAAAAAAAAAAATTAAAAAAAAGAAAATAATAATAATAAAAAAAAATATTAATGATAATAATAATAAAAAATAATAATAATAATTAATAAAAAAAAAATAATAATAATAATAATAAAAAAAAAAATAATATTGAAACTATTTATTTTTGTAGAATACTTTCGGAGCTAAATGCGTGCCCGATGTGCGGCGAACACGTTGCGCCCGAACAGCTGCTCGATGTGGAGGACATACGTCCGTATATTTTGGCCTCGTCCTAGTGACTTTTTTGGTTGTATTGATCCCTAGTTTTAAGTCTAATTCGTATAGTCATTGTTTATAGTAATATGTATGCACATTAATATGCACCGTTATAGCTACATATGAATAGTTAGCTAGAGTTTTTGTACATACAGATTTAATAAAAATAACACACCTGCAATCAATTATAATTTTTTATTTCATTTTACATCGAATTACTATGCACAATATTTTGCCTTCCTCAAGCTACTCAGAATTTGGAAACAATTTCCAAGTTGTGAACATTTCAAGATTTTCGGATTGCGGATTTCTTCTTCTTTGTTGGCGTAGACACCGCTTACGCTGTTATAGCCGAGTTGGCCCATTTTCCTTTCGCTGTCACCCAATTGGAGACTCCAAGTATAACCAGGTCCTTCTTTACTTGGCTTTTCTAACGGAGTGGAGGTCTTCCTCTTCCTCTGCTTCCCCCGGCGGGTACTGCGTCGAATACTCTCAGAGCTGAAGTGTTTTTATCCCCTCGGACGACATGACCTAACCAGCGTAGCCGCTGTTGCTTAATTCGCTGAACTCTGTCAATATCGTCGTATTTCTCATAGAGCTCATCGTTCCATCAAATGCGACACGCAAAGGACCATACATTTTCCACAGAACCTTTCTGTCGAGAAGTCGTATTCATCAGTTGTTGCCATCGTCCATGCCTCTGAACCATATAGCTGAACGGGGCTGATGTGATACTTATAGAATTTGATCGTTGTTCGTCGAGAGAGGACTTTACTTCTCTTGTTGGCAAGAGTTATTCTGCGTTGGATTTCGAGGCTGACAATGTTCTTGGTGTTAATGCTGGTTCTAAGATGTGGGAGCAAAGTCGCGAGTGCGACGACTGTTTCTTTGATGACCGGAGATATTTCGTCTTGCTCTCGTTCAATGCCAGACCCATCTGCTTTGCTTCTTTACGCTTTTTGGAGAAAGCAGATCTAACGGCGAAGTTGTTGAGGCTAATGATATCAGTAGCATCGGCGTACGCCAGCAGCTGTAAACTCTTATAGAAGATGGTACCTTCTCTACTTACTTCTGCAGGTCGAATTATTTTATTCAGCGGTAAATTGAAGAAGTCACACGAAACCGAGTCGCCTTATCTGAAACCTCGTTTGATATCGAACCGCTCGGAGGGGTCCTTCCCGATCCTGACGGAGCTTTTGTTGTCAGTTTACACAGCCGTATTAGTTTTGCGGAGATACCAAATTCAGACATAGCGGCATAAAGGCAGTTCCTTATGGTGCTGCCAGAGATACTACTGCTAACAAATAAGCACACGCCTCTCAAACTGCAAACGACTACGGATATTCTAGATTCTAGATTCTAGTCTCACTTTCTGGGTACATATCCAGCACGCCGCAGGAAAGGAAGCAGAACTATGACTAATGGCCAACATAAGGGTCCCAGCTATGATGTGCTTAAAATTAAAACCGACGTACGGTAGTGGCCAGAGTGCACCACAACGCAGTTTTCACAGTTGCATAAGCCTACCGTTTGGGGCAGATTAGAAGTCATGTTACTTGTTTGAGCTCCTATGGACCGTGGATGTCCACTGTTGGCCAGTGTGCAAACTTGATGCAGGAGTTTGGCCACGTAACTTGTGGTCCACTCCCAGTGTGTCTTAAGGCCTGAGCAGATCTCAAGATGGTTCCATCCATCTCATGCATTATACCTGACCGAAGTAGAGTTTGTATGGAGTCTTTTGGCGCAAACGCAGCAGTAAAATTCCACCGGAACCCGTTTGGACTCATTGCCAGCACGAGTCAGGAGTATACGGAGCAACCCTGCTGCAAGGTGTTGTTCCAGTGACGACAAGCTTAAACTCTAAGACTTACCGATCGGTCGGATAAAATCCGGTTCAATTCCGGCGCGTAGAACCCCCTCCGCACGACACTGGCCACCTCTTTGCATGTCCCTCCAACCCCAGTCATCTGACATCCCTATCCCTATGGATCGACCCCGTAGAAACAGCACGTTTCTTGGTCCTTCCGTTGGATGACGTCGACGACAAAATTCTTACCATACTCTCAGAGATTAGACATCCGTTAAAACGACAACAAGCTGGTTGGCCCAATAAACGCGAACATTTTAATCGGCGTCATGCTGGAGAAAACGGTATTATAGCTTCGGAATAAGTGCAAAATGAAAAACAAAATTCGCTTCTTTATTTTTTGTTTAATTGTTTTCACTTTATTTTCATGTTTAGTTTTATTATTTATTAATTACAAATATATATATATAAACGTTTTGAATTGTATTTGTAATTTACGTTAGTGTATGCGTGTGGGTGTGTGTGTGTGTTACTTTTACATACTAAATTGGTACATACATTAAACATATCCTTTTGCCTTTTCTCTAATTTTATTTAGATTTTTTTGTTATGTTTTTATGCTTACACTTTTGTGCTCACACACTTATACATATATTTAATTATTATTTATTTTTA
>NW_017534531.1:478779-492544 GCF_001853355.1 Bactrocera latifrons | reverse complement strand
TTATAAATATTAATTTTTAAGTTGTTTTCACTACTTTTATTAGAAACTTTTACTTTATTTAAATATTTGTTAACATACTGATTTTTAATATTTATCATTCTTTCAATTTTACTTTATAATTTTTTAATAATTAATCCCACGAAAAACTCCATGCCATAGGCTCACTTAACAATCGCTTCAAATTTGCGCTATAATTATGTGGCTCACAAATAAAAGAGAATTAATATTTATAAAAACGCATTTATCAGTTACGCTATAAAAAAGAAGCTTCATTTTCACTTCAACTTTATATAACTTCATTTACCAAATGAATTTCACAAAAAAACACTCAGAAATGTATAAGTGTGTAGGTGCGCAGTCTAGTAGTGCAAAAGTTCAACGAATTCGAAATTACAAAATTCGCACCTAACCTCATACTTAATGCGTAAACAACATTTTAACAACTTACTGGCTTTATCTGGACCACAGGCTCGTCGCTTTCGTACGCTAGACAGCTTAACAACGCAGCTTCTATGTATTTCCATACTTTACGCGTCACAATTCCTCGTGTCTTCGTTTATTGTTTTGCCTTCGGAGCTGCTAGTTCTAAAGCGTATATCAACACTGTGCGTTTATAGCATTCCAATTGCTGCAACGAGACTTTCATAATAGTTTACCATTCCAAAAAAAAAAAGTACCACTTTGTTTTTGTGTTTGTTTTTCAGCTTGTATTTCTTGCAATCATAATCATATCACTTCACACTAAGCTCTGTCTATATTAATTTACAATTTATTTTAGCTACAAAAATTCACTTGGATTAGCGTGACCCATAATAAACGCTTATCCTACTAAACATATACGCGTACATATGAGCACGTATTTTTGTATGTTTCGTCGCAAAAACTTACATCAGTTTAGTATTTCTATTAATTTTGTTGTTTTTTACGTACTGGTTTTTGTTGTTGTGTGAAATTTATTGTAACACGCATTCGCTATAATTGTGTAAAAGTACATATATGTAGTTGGTTACATATGTATATGTAATTGCTCTGCTAGTCATGAGAGCAATGCGATGCTTGTAAAAAGTTTATTTGCCGCACACATACATATGTACATATACTAGTATGCGTGTGTGTATACATAAATTCAAAAATACTGCCACGAAGAAATCCTGCTTTGTGCTACAGGTCGCTTAAAGACTGCCTGCCGACGTTAGCTGAGTTACCACTTGCGCTGGCGCAATCATACAAAAGTCCACAAAAAATGCCTATATAAAAGTTGTACAGTCAAATGCTTGCCGGTCAATTCAATTGTCGGCTAAATGTGGCGACTTCAATTACAAAAGTAAACAAAGCACGTAAATTCGCGTCATTTCAATAATTTTCTTTAATATGCACTAAACGAACTATATACATATGTATATGAATATGAATATAAAAAGTTGTCTTGGGCGGTTGGCGGCCAACTTCATAGACACACATTGGCGTATGGAACTACTTTTTCGGCTAAACTTAAGTAGTCACCAGCATTGTTGTTGCTACAACACTTTTTCCCGACTTATATAAAGTAGCCTACAGCATTGTTGTTGCTATAAAACCATTAAGCTCACATTGCAATGTCAGCTGCAAGCGTCTATATACGAGTATATATATATGAAACACATATGTATTTGTATATAATTTTGTGTCACTTTACTTCATAAACAATTTATACGCATTTTCACATACTTAATGCTTCTTCTTTAACATTTCTTTCGCTCGCTAGTAATTCAGTTTTTGCTGGCAATTTACTTTTTGCGTACATAGAATATGATTTTTATTAATATAGTATGTAACTTTGTATATATATATGTATATGTATGTATAATTGTTATCATTATTGTTATTGTTGCTTTTGCTGTTGTTGTATAATTTACTTTTACAAAATGCATTGCTATGTCCTATCAACCAAGGTACATATGTACGAATGCGCACGAATGTGCTTACGAATGGCATTGAAGGCCACGACACGAATACAATATTATCATCAACATCATCATCATTATCATGAAAAGTTCAGTTTACTATATATGTAGTAGCTATAACATCGAATAATTGAAATCGTGCAACATCTATTACACATGCATACATGCATTGGTATATTTGTATATATATATTTATGCATATGTATGTATGTATATCTACAAATTTCTTTATACTTATTTAGTCAAAATACTCTAATTGCTTTTGCTTTGCCTTGTTTTCACTTTGCGTCGCTACCTGCCTGCCGTTTAATTGTTACACTCAGCGTTGCTTGTTGTTGCCTTTGTTGTGTCTGCTGCTACTGTTGTTGTTGTTGTGTTGTTAACTGCTATATTTGTTGCCTCACTGCTTACGCCTTCGGGTGTTACTCTGGTTGTGGCGTTGGTCGCCGTTGCTGCCGTTACATCTGCTGTTGCGGAGTTGGACTGCATTTGGGGTGTGGTGGAGTTGGTGTTGTTGGTGCCATCGATTTCATCGGCCGTTGCTGCATCGACGCTGCTGATAACTGCCGTCGCATCAGTTGGAGTTTCCTGCAGAGCGCAAACAAATTGGAAAGTTAGTTAGGTTAGAAAATGTAACGGTATTTTGATATTTATGTTGGATAGCCGAAAAATGCTTTTTGTATTCCTAATCAAACTTTCACTTATTTTTTATACGACTGCAACGACATCTATTGACAAATAGATTTATTGATAAATACGAAAAGACTTTTTCGACTACCCAATATTAAAATCTAAACAAATAGCTGAAAAATGACCACTGAGCAACAAAATAAATTGCAAACAAGAACAGAGAGACTATAAAAAAAAAAATGTTATTCTAGTTGGGTTCTGAAGACTGCATGACAAGATTGATAGCTGGAGTATGTTAACTGTCAACACTGACAAAGAGTGGGGAGTCTTGCGCTCGAACATGCAGTTCCCAGGGCAACCCGGTGTTCAGCAACAATATTTCGCAGATTTTTTTCCAACAATTGATGGATCCGAGAGCCCTGACTCTGACTGTGAAACATAAACATAAACACTGTATTGATAATGTTTCTATCATTCGATACCAAATTAAGTTAAATGCACGATCCTAAAATAGGTGATCTCATGTGGATAGCTTAGAACGAAGGTCCGTTGTGGTCGGCGTGCAATGCGTCCCCACATGACACTGGTCACCTTTTTGCACGCCTCGCTAACCTTACTCATCTGACATCCTTGTCCCTTTGGTCCGACCCCGTCGAAAAAGCACGTTTCTAGGGTCTACCGTTGGGTGACATCGACGACAACTTATCTAAACCTTACCATCTTAACGGTGATWAGGTTACAACATCAACAACGGTCTGTTGTGGTAACTAGAATTCTCAAAAAAATTTATGAGCCCTACCGATCTTACATATCTTCGTTATGCTTTTTGCGAAGAGACTTTCAAGGTTTGGTAAATCTTAAAGTCCAAAAGTTCTACATCGGTATTGTGACAGAGCTGCGCATACGCAAAGGAAATATAGGACCGTTTTCCTACTACATACGAGTTTGGCTGTAAGTCTATATATACTTTTTCTGGACGTATTAAATAAGTTCTTAGTCTTGTCATTTTTTTGGACATATCTGACGATACGGCTAGCAGTGCCGCCAAGCTAACTGTGTATGTGGTAGCTCTCTGTTTCCTGTCGCAGTTAATCAGTAAAATTACAAAGGTATTATCTGCGCCCACTATTTCTACTTGGAATGTGCTGGCTAAATGTCGGATAGCGAGAGAGATATCAAGACCTTCGGGGTATATTCCTTCGCTAATCCGTATTTTATTTTTTCCTATTTCATATTTCGGACCCGTCGGTTTAGATTGAGATAGTATTCTACCCCACTATTAAATTTCTTCTCCATTCACGTCTAAAGGGTAGTATACCCGCTTCCCTACTTCCCTACTTCGCATTTCCTATTTCTTATTTTGGACCCGTCGGTTTAGATTGAGATAATGTTCTTCTCCTCACCTAAATCTCTTCTCCATTCACGTCTAAAGGGTATTCTCACCTGGAATTCACTATTAAAATGCAACCTTGAGAGGATATAGTCTAATATTAGGTTGTCAAAAAAGTCTTGCGGTATTTTTTATTGAATTTTCAATTGTTCATAAAATTTTKTTTGATGACTCATGCTCAGMTCTTGACCGATGCTACAGCTGCTACTATGYCGGTCTCTTGCGACCGATTCAGCGATTTTATCACAATTTTCGACGACAGKCCTTCTGGAGCGTGGCGCATCTTCGACCACCTCTACACCAGAACGAAAACGTGGAAACCATCGTTGTGCGATGGAAATGGAAACTGCATAAATTTTATTGGCGACTTGAGATGCCTTTTTGCCTTTATCGTAGTAGTACTGTAAAATATGCCGTATTTTCTCTTTATTTTGCTAACTAGCGAAAATACCGCAAGATTTTTTTGACAAACAATATATATGAACTGTGGCATCAGATCTCAAAAATAAGATAGTTTTCAAAACGTTTAGGTTAAAATTTTTACATTCCGGATTCTTATAGAGCATGGAATTTCCTAAAAAAATGTGCTTCAGGGTGTTCGTTCTGATTCAAAAATGCATATAAGTACATATGTATATCTCTAGAAACTACAACGACAAAAAATAAAATAAAATTATAATTACCAATTTTGCTTCAACTCGCTGACGTTCATGCATCGCATTTAATAATTCACGCAAATGCTGATTCTCCTTGCGTAGGCGTTCACGTTCCATGTCGCGTTCATTGATCTTTGGCTAAACGAAAGAGAAGAGAGAGGAAAGGAAATGAGTTGCGTACAAAATCGAATTGTTGTTGAGAAAAAGCGGTGATTTGCGTTTAACAAGTCGGCATAACGGTATGCGACTGCTCATTAGCACACTGTCAAACACACACACTTACCAAAAGTAGTGAAATTTGCGAATTCAACGAGCTGACAATCGCATTCAGCGCATGACAAGGCACGCTTGGCTCCAGCGAGTTGGCGTGCTGTATGCGATTCGGTCCACAATGTACGGGCGTACTGGCGCTCGTGTTGRTGTTTGCGGTATTTGTGGTGAGGGTGTTTAGACGCAATGCAATTGGTGTGGTTTGCGTGGAGTGGTCGACCATGGCCAAAGCGCTGTTGAGCTTGCTACTCAGTGTCGACTGTAAGGAAGTAGAAGTAAGTGCGTTAAAGTTTGATAAATGACATTACGCATTGGTGAAGMAAAATCGCTGATACATACCAGAGTTTCGTAAGCGTCATTGACTTCCATRTGCTCGTCGTCGTGGGTGTTGGTATCGTTAGTGCTGCTTGTTTGGGCTGTTGCAGTTGCAGTTGTTGTTACTGTTGCTGTTGTAGCTGCTTCCTTATCGTCACACATTGTGGTTGACTCCACTGCTGCAGTTTTGTCTTCTGTCTCTTCCGTTTTTTGCGTHGCGCTAGGCTCACTTTGCGACTCTGCGACACCTAACGTATCGGCTGCAGTCGTATCTGTTGTTGAAACGCCGCCAATTGTTGCTGCTGTTGTTGTTGTTTCTGTTGGATGCTCCGCTATTTTGCTTTCAYTTTTCATCTGCTCATCACCTTCGYTTGYTTGCTCTTCRTTCACCTCCAATTTAACTTTGTCTTGCTCCGCCTCCGTCTGCACGTTCTCCCCATTTTGTGGTTGCTCTGATGCGTCCTCCTTCGCGTTCACAGTTTCTACTTTATGTTTAGCATCCAACTGTTCGGTTGGCGCCGGCKCGGTAAGGTGACCCTCATTGAGCGCTTGGGTCACCTCATCGGCGGATTCTTCCGGAATGCTGTCGGCACTAATAGTACTCTGACGTTTCACCAATTCGGCCATGCTCGTTTGGGTCACAACCGTTGTGGCGGTTTCCTCTGGAAGCGTCGTATTTACGATGCTTGCATTGGAAGCACTCTTTTCCTCCTCCTGTTGTTGTTGTTGTTGTTGTTGTTGTTGCTGCAGCTGCTGTTGCTGTTGTTGCATTGCGGCCGGTGGTGGCGGTAGTGGCGGTGCTTTAAAACTGCCAGCCGGTGGTGGCAAAGGCGGCGGTGGGGATGAAGCTTTGGACGTCTTCGTTGCRAGCGTCGGTGGTAGAGCCGGCAGTCGCAATTCGTCGATCTCGCAATAGCCGTCGTCATCTTCATGTATGTCCTCGTCCATTAACGCATTTTGTAGTATGGTGCGTACGCTGGTCGCCGTTTTGGTSGTGGGTGTCTGCTGTTGTGCAATCTGTTTATTAGGCGGCGGTAATGGTGGTGGTATATCTGCAGCTGAYACACTACCGTTCGCCGCTATTTGTGTTGTAGTCGACGAGCCAGTCGAATTCATAGTTGATGTTGAAGACGAATTCGACGAGGCGGCCGTCAAAGGCGTCAGCGGCCGTTGGCTATGAAGATGGTGATGTTGCTGTTGCTTCTCATGACATTGATCGCATACAGCTGTAGACACAGCGGATATCTCTTGTTCGGGCGTCACATGCATATACTCGTTGAGTACCTCGGTTAGCGATTGCACTTGCGCGTATGCGGCTAATGCAATGTCAGCGCTGTCTTTGGGCGCTTCCGGCATCGCCGCAATGTCGACGATCTCATGGAAGTGCTCCACCGGCAGCCGGAACATATCACAAATTATCTTCTGTTTCTCCAACAGGCCGTCGCGTATGGAGACGTCCAGCCGACGCAGCCGTTCGGCTGGTGTGAGTACCGGTTCGGCGGTATGCGCCGGACTAATGCTGATCTGTATGGCGGTGGGTTCGACCAATGGCGGCGAYGACTGCATCAACGTGCGCGTATTGTTCGAGTTGTTTGAGTAGACAATGCTGGCGCTGTCACGCTTCGAACCGCTRCCAATGCCAGCGCCACTGGCACTGGAGCCGAACTCATCAGCGCCGGCGCCCGCATTATGACCGTTTGCCTGACGTGCAGATTGTGTGTGACGCAGTGTTACACTGGCGTTTTCATAACCGTCGTTGTTGTTGTTCGGCTCACCACAACTGCGTGTCGACATGGTGCGATTAACGGCAGCCGATGACGACGACAAGGATGCGGTGGAGGCGGACGATATGGCCGCTGACGATGAGCCAATCGAAGGTGAGAGCTCATTGTGACTGAGCCGCATTTTGTGGTCGKTGCTGCCTGCGGTTGATGTACTCTCACGACGACCATTGCGTAACTGTACATTGTGATGGTCGTTATTGTTATTGTTGTTGACATTTACCGAGGTCGCTGTAGCGACAGGCATCATTGGCGCCAACGGTGTGGTCGTGACGGTGGCGATAGCCGAGGCGGGCTGCGGTCGCTCCGGTGTGAGTTCAAGTGACTCCTTTGTATTGGAATGCGGTATGGTGGCGATCGCTGGGTCATCGACTGGCTCATGGTTGGCGTTCTTCGAGCGTGGTTTGTACTGTTCGGCGGCGTCGGAAATATGCTTGAACCACCTGTGGACGAGTTAAAAAATGCAAGTGTTATATAATATTAATAAATGTTAAAGCCAATTATATTTGTGTGTGTGTAAGTTTATAGTTTGTTTGGGGAAGGCTTCAAAAGTAGCGGAGCGAAATTCAATTTTGAATTTAAAAAAATTATAATTTTTCTAAAAACATAACTCAACACCTAATATAATTTAAATTTTATGAAAATTTGTAAACTCTGCTTTTTTTCGCTCATTTGCTCTACCTTGACACCAACGACGCACGTCGTCCGCCRCCTGTGCCACCCGTGTTGCTACCGCCATTGTTGGTGGCCTCATTGAAGCTGCCACGTCGGCGCTCCTTCTTGCTTTGTCCTTTGCTCGGCGTCACATTGAGGCTGTTGTTATCGCCGCTGTTGTGATGACCGTTATTTTTATTGCCGGTGAGTTGCAGCAATGAACCGTTGCAGAGGCTCTTGCGACGTACACCGCTGAATATGTCTTCGGGCGAGAGAAAATTCATTTTCATGCGTGTTGTGCGGTTTTATAGCGGTGAAGTGCCGTTCGTTTGCTGACGGCAAAGCTGATACTGTAGATTTCACAGCGCCTGCTGTTTCGTTCACTTTAAACACTTTTAGCGCACATATTTAACGGCGTTTTTATTTTGGCTTATTAATTATTTATTTTTAAAATTCTTGAAAATCTGTTGTAATTAAGAAGTTAGAGTGATTATTATAACACCGCGCCACTTGGCAAATAATTTTTAATTTTTATTTGCTTTTTTTGAAAATAGTTTCAATTTTTTATTATTTTATAATTTTAGCCAGACTTTTGTCGATTTTTGTCACATACATACTTACTTATAGACCTGTCTCTTATACACATCTAGATGTGTATAAGAGACAGGATTTTTAATATTTATCATTCTTTCAATTTTACTTTATAATTTTTTAATAATTAATCCCACGAAAAACTCCATGCCATAGGCTCACTTAACAATCGCTTCAAATTTGCGCTATAATTATGTGGCTCACAAATAAAAGAGAATTAATATTTATAAAAACGCATTTATCAGTTACGCTATAAAAAAGAAGCTTCATTTTCACTTCAACTTTATATAACTTCATTTACCAAATGAATTTCACAAAAAAACACTCAGAAATGTATAAGTGTGTAGGTGCGCAGTCTAGTAGTGCAAAAGTTCAACGAATTCGAAATTACAAAATTCGCACCTAACCTCATACTTAATGCGTAAACAACATTTTAACAACTTACTGGCTTTATCTGGACCACAGGCTCGTCGCTTTCGTACGCTAGACAGCTTAACAACGCAGCTTCTATGTATTTCCATACTTTACGCGTCACAATTCCTCGTGTCTTCGTTTATTGTTTTGCCTTCGGAGCTGCTAGTTCTAAAGCGTATATCAACACTGTGCGTTTATAGCATTCCAATTGCTGCAACGAGACTTTCATAATAGTTTACCATTCCAAAAAAAAAAAGTACCACTTTGTTTTTGTGTTTGTTTTTCAGCTTGTATTTCTTGCAATCATAATCATATCACTTCACACTAAGCTCTGTCTATATTAATTTACAATTTATTTTAGCTACAAAAATTCACTTGGATTAGCGTGACCCATAATAAACGCTTATCCTACTAAACATATACGCGTACATATGAGCACGTATTTTTGTATGTTTCGTCGCAAAAACTTACATCAGTTTAGTATTTCTATTAATTTTGTTGTTTTTTACGTACTGGTTTTTGTTGTTGTGTGAAATTTATTGTAACACGCATTCGCTATAATTGTGTAAAAGTACATATATGTAGTTGGTTACATATGTATATGTAATTGCTCTGCTAGTCATGAGAGCAATGCGATGCTTGTAAAAAGTTTATTTGCCGCACACATACATATGTACATATACTAGTATGCGTGTGTGTATACATAAATTCAAAAATACTGCCACGAAGAAATCCTGCTTTGTGCTACAGGTCGCTTAAAGACTGCCTGCCGACGTTAGCTGAGTTACCACTTGCGCTGGCGCAATCATACAAAAGTCCACAAAAAATGCCTATATAAAAGTTGTACAGTCAAATGCTTGCCGGTCAATTCAATTGTCGGCTAAATGTGGCGACTTCAATTACAAAAGTAAACAAAGCACGTAAATTCGCGTCATTTCAATAATTTTCTTTAATATGCACTAAACGAACTATATACATATGTATATGAATATGAATATAAAAAGTTGTCTTGGGCGGTTGGCGGCCAACTTCATAGACACACATTGGCGTATGGAACTACTTTTTCGGCTAAACTTAAGTAGTCACCAGCATTGTTGTTGCTACAACACTTTTTCCCGACTTATATAAAGTAGCCTACAGCATTGTTGTTGCTATAAAACCATTAAGCTCACATTGCAATGTCAGCTGCAAGCGTCTATATACGAGTATATATATATGAAACACATATGTATTTGTATATAATTTTGTGTCACTTTACTTCATAAACAATTTATACGCATTTTCACATACTTAATGCTTCTTCTTTAACATTTCTTTCGCTCGCTAGTAATTCAGTTTTTGCTGGCAATTTACTTTTTGCGTACATAGAATATGATTTTTATTAATATAGTATGTAACTTTGTATATATATATGTATATGTATGTATAATTGTTATCATTATTGTTATTGTTGCTTTTGCTGTTGTTGTATAATTTACTTTTACAAAATGCATTGCTATGTCCTATCAACCAAGGTACATATGTACGAATGCGCACGAATGTGCTTACGAATGGCATTGAAGGCCACGACACGAATACAATATTATCATCAACATCATCATCATTATCATGAAAAGTTCAGTTTACTATATATGTAGTAGCTATAACATCGAATAATTGAAATCGTGCAACATCTATTACACATGCATACATGCATTGGTATATTTGTATATATATATTTATGCATATGTATGTATGTATATCTACAAATTTTCTTTATACTTATTTAGTCAAAATACTCTAATTGCTTTTGCTTTGCCTTGTTTTCACTTTGCGTCGCTACCTGCCTGCCGTTTAATTGTTACACTCAGCGTTGCTTGTTGTTGCCTTTGTTGTGTCTGCTGCTACTGTTGTTGTTGTTGTGTTGTTAACTGCTATATTTGTTGCCTCACTGCTTACGCCTTCGGGTGTTACTCTGGTTGTGGCGTTGGTCGCCGTTGCTGCCGTTACATCTGCTGTTGCGGAGTTGGACTGCATTTGGGGTGTGGTGGAGTTGGTGTTGTTGGTGCCATCGATTTCATCGGCCGTTGCTGCATCGACGCTGCTGATAACTGCCGTCGCATCAGTTGGAGTTTCCTGCAGAGCGCAAACAAATTGGAAAGTTAGTTAGGTTAGAAAATGTAACGGTATTTTGATATATATGTTGGAAAGCCGAAAATTGCTTCTTGTATTTCTAATCAAACTTTCACTTATTTTTTATACGACTGCAACGACATCTATTGACAAATAGATTTATTGATAAATACGAAAAGACTTTTTCGACTACCCAATATTAAAATCTAAACAAATAGCTGAAAAATGACCACTGAGCAACAAAATAAATTGCAAACAAGAACAGAGAGACTATAAAAAAAAAAATGTTATTCTAGTTGGGTTCTGAAGACTGCATGACAAGATTGATAGCTGGAGTATGTTAACTGTCAACACTGACAAAGAGTGGGGAGTCTTGCGCTCGAACATGCAGTTCCCAGGGCAACCCGGTGTTCAGCAACAATATTTCGCAGATTTTTTTCCAACAATTGATGGATCCGAGAGCCCTGACTCTGACTGTGAAACATAAACATAAACACTGTATTGATAATGTTTCTATCATTCGATACCAAATTAAGTTAAATGCACGATCCTAAAATAGGTGATCTCATGTGGATAGCTTAGAACGAAGGTCCGTTGTGGTCGGCGTGCAATGCGTCCCCACATGACACTGGTCACCTTTTTGCACGCCNTGTCTATTTATAATAATATTGTTTTGTTCGCAAGTGAGGCGCCAAAAAATATGCTTTGAAATATGAGATTATACGGAAAAAATAAGAATTTGATGGAAATCGTTGCCTACATTTAGGTGCTTTCGAAATATTTTTGATTACTAGTATGCAATAAGGGGTTACATGGRTTTGCGGATTTCAAAAAATCGATTTTATTTACTGTAGATGACCCTGTAAGGAGTTATCCTGCCAACGTGGACGCATCTTTTTTCCGAGAGGTCAGCGGATATGGCGTCGCAATGGTCGGGTTTAAAATATTTGTTTCCAAAAATTTCAGAATTTTTTACGCGAGGAAACCCAATTAATCCCTTAAGCGACAATTCATTTCTTACACATACAATTAGGTACTAACTAACCACGAACAGACTGACTAACCGTGTGTTCAAGGCTGGTTAAGGAGTTTCTAAGCTCAATAATAGTATTGAGTCACTTTTAAGATAAGTGTGTTTTATTTCTGTATAGCTATGTTTCGCGGGAACTTGGTCAGCGACTACCTAGGCTTCATACGCTGATCTTGCGTCAGTACTATTGRCACAAGAGAGATCGTAAGGTATGCAAAGAACGTTTTCATCCGAGTAAGATTAGCTTGTCACTAGTTGTGACGGTTCTAACAGGCCATGGTCCTATMGGCGTCCATACTGTTAGGTTGCAGAAGCTATTTGGCGAAAACGAGGTGTAAACATCTAAGCACTTAATTCTAGTTTAATCCGCGTATGAGATCAAGGCTTGAACACATTTGAGATATTATATACCATCGAAGTGGTGGAAATATAATTTAAACGCAGGAGTACTATTTTTATGGCTTCGCAAAACAACTCTGGAACAGAAATCACACTAAACCTCCAACCAATGTTGTTGGAGTCCTACCGAAAATCGATTATTTAAAAATTCTTAGATTTGATTTAAAGATGCGATTATTATTATGGCTTGTGTCTATAAAGTATGGTTARGCATAAAGCCAAGAAAAAACACTTTAATAAAAATATGTGCAAAGTATTGCCTACATTTCGGCGCATTTAGTATACATTTCGGAGCGTTTGGAAAATATGTGAATTATTCTCTAAAAAAATTAGCAACTAACTAACATTAAATGAAAACTTTTAGCTTGTAATAACTTCCCAYTAACTAGTTAAAAATTGCTTATTATTGAGAGAAATATTCAAACAGCTTGTGGCTTTGAAATACCGTATACATATATCGAGTAYAAAAAATAAAGATTAGTCCTTGCAAAGAGTAGCAAAGTAAATTTAGCGGCAATTTTTTGTATATAAAATCAGTTACCTATCRATATCTTAGTCAAGTTTTTTGCAGTATTGAATATAGATAAAAATTAATTTCATTTTAGTTTCGCATGCAGCTTCTTGCACGCTCAAAAAAAGTGTCATTTACTRACAGCTTCCATAGTAATATTGCAGTGGAAATACTAGACACACCATTAGCACACCGTAAGCAAACCTACAAAAACATCACACTCATATACCCCACACACCAGCCAACCGATATTCCTTTCAAAAGCTATTTAAATTCAATTTGAGAAAGGTTACGCGCTGCTGCTGCCTGGGAAAGTAGCAAAGCAAAATGGGTCCGTTGAACTGTGACATCGTTAGTCAATGAATGAATGAATGGCTAAATGAATAAGTGAATTAAGGCATTACGTGAATGGCAACGCATCATAATTCGCGCGTTAAGTTGCTATTTATGCATTTATAATTCCCAAATAAATTATCACAAAKAGCAGAGAAAGTAAGAAACGTATATTTTATATTTCATCGATATATGTATATACACATAATATAAAATCTGTATACATATAATAATAAAATATTGGTATGATAATGAAAGCCATGTGCTGTGTGAGTGAATTCCATTCGTTCATTCTTGCGAGTGCAAACCGCAGAGCAGACAAATATTCTGCATTTCTTGCTAATCCTTAATTTTTTRTTACTTAAATTATAATTTCTTGACGTTGTTGGGGTTTTAATATTACACATTTGCCGTATTTTGCAGTTTTCAATGCGTTTACTTGCTAAAATTATCATATTTATTTATTTATCTTTTCATTAATGTGTTGTTCTGTAAAGAATACTGCGACTTGGCGCGACCACTGTACTTAAAGGCATGTGGGCGGGCTCTGTAGTGCAGCATCACATAAGTAAGAAAAAATTCTAATTTACAAGCAACGAAACTATTTTTGAACTGAAAATTAACTGGTGTGTAGAGGCCAATTATAAAAACATAATAATTTATATTTAATTCACAGAATTTTCAATTCTATTAAGGAGTTTATTTGATGTAAGTAGCAAAGCTAGTGTGAGATTAA
>NW_017534531.1:473586-478035 GCF_001853355.1 Bactrocera latifrons | reverse complement strand
GCGTTCGCTTCATTAATTAAACATGAAAAGGACAACGCGCAATAATAATTGCAAGAGCTCAAGCGATATAAAATACGATAGGAGATACGGCAACACTGAACCGTTGTGGTGCATGAAAACGTGTGCGAGAGTTATTTGATATGCATACATACATATATGCCGTCAGAAAGCGACAACGGTGTGTTGTAAATAAAGTGAGAGAGGCAGTGAAGTGTGAGTTGGRGTTGGGTTTTGTCTGTCTTTTTTATTCAGACATTTAGATTTCGAATGGCGATCGAGAGGCAACGAATCGCAAGAAAACAATACAATACAAATTATTGGTAGTAAATCTCTTATTCCATTTAATTATAAAAAATTAATCATAAAAACATGCTATTCTCTACAGCAATAGTTTATTTATAGTTTTATCAGTACATCATAGAAATAAAAAAAATGCTGAATCATTGCATTTGTTTAAGAAAGATAGAACGGGAGATAAAGGAAGTACTAACTAACTTTTCSTTTTATACATTTCACCACTCTGTAAGAAGGGAATAATAATAATAAAAGATATAAATGAGTACCAAGTTTTCCTCTCTCTCCCATAAATTAGATGATTCAACAAGTTTTATGACTTCTCCGACATAATTGACGTATTTTATTTTATTTTTATTAYATAGCSMATACTTTCAGCTGAAATTGTTTACATTAATATTAATTTAGTTAATTATGAAATTGTTTACACTGCATAAATTTAGCGAATTAAATAACACTGACGAAGKAAAGTAGTTTTAAGAAACACAGCATATTAGCGGAACACGTCAGTTGAGCTCCAAGGCCTTTGCGGATATACCACTCATATGTACTTTTCTGATATACCACTAAAATAGTCAAATAGTAAATTTTTTACGTAAATTGATAATTAAGTTAAATAAAATCGTGTCTGAGTGGATTCTAAGAAGTCGTAACACTCATTGAGTCAATTACTAAATTGAGTCTATYAATTTATTTTGAAATGTTTCTAAGAAATTGAGTGCTAATTTAGTCAATTATAAATATAAAAATRTGTACATAAATTGCTAATTAAAAGTCTGTCCCAAAGGTTTTYAAACAGTTGAGTCACCAAGTAAGTCAATTAGTAAATTGAGTCAGTTAGGAAYYTTTMTGAAAGGCTTCTATGAAGCCAATAYAATAATTTAACCAAGTAGTAAATTGTGTAGGGAAATTTCAAATTTGATCAGTGAACAGCCTTTCTGAAACGTTTATAAGAAGTAGAGGCACTAATTTAGTCAATTAGTAAAAGGTGTATGTAAATTGCTAATTGATTTAAATTAAGAGTTTTAAATGCTTATCGTGTCACTAATTTAATCGATTAATGAATTGTGTACGTTAATTGCTAATTACGTGAACTAAAAGCCTCTCTGAAATACTTATAAGATAGCGAAATGAGTGATATATTAAGTCAATTACTAAATTGTGTAAGTAAATTGTTAATTGAGTCAAATTAAGAGCCTGTCTAACCGAGTAAATTCAGAGCCTCTCTAAAAACCTGAATTTAATTGAACAATTAACCGTCATTTACTTGATTAAAGATCAAAATAAAAATCTTATTTCACTACATTAATTCTTAATCGAAATCGAGTTGTCCACCTTGGCGGTGTTTAAATCTGCCGGTTGTTTCCCAGGCTGTAAATTTGGTTGTGGGATATTGGAACAATAGCTAATTGATCAATTAACCGGTTTTTGCTTGATTAAAGCTCTTATTGGTTAATTACTTGATTGAGTTAAAACTTGAACTCAACTCATTGGGTTGTTGTCCACACTGTAAATTAACTCCTCCGGTTGTTTTCCAGGCTGCGAATTTGGTTGCGGGCATTGTTAAAATAGCAATAGCAGCTGATGAAATTMAATCATTAGAAAMAATACAAAATGAAGAACATAAGCAAGTGTAATAGCTGATCGTTAATCGAGCCTATCATTGATCGAGTAGCCGGTTGTACAACTCCTCTTACAACTCAACTTTCGCAAGCTTTAGAAATGCACTTGAAACTTGCAGTATGCAGTACAAAARCAAATACGAAAATCAGCGCATTGCTTTCTTGAACTCGGAAGCAAGTTTTATGGCGAGTGATTGCGCTTTTTAATTATTAAAGTTTGCATGTGCATTATTAGTTAAGCGCGAAGTGAAGGTTGCGGTCGAAGCAGCAAAGACCAGATCAATGCCAATGTAATATTTGATTGCTTTAACTAATAAATTATGTAGCATTGTGTGACAAATAACTGTCAAATTGAGTGAGTTGCGAAGGTCTCTCTGCAGATTATATATTTTAAGCGATGTGAAACTTTAATGAAATTACACAAAATACACAGTGCCAATGTAGCAGTTTGAGTGTGGAGAAATTCATACAATTCAGCAAGTCAGCGAGGAAATCAAAAAACCGAGTGAAATCCATTATTTCACAAAGTTATTCGCACTTTACTTTGCATTAGTATTTATTTGGACGAGCTGATCTAGTTAATGGTGCGCAAAGCAGGTCAAATAATTTGCAGTTCTGTTTCAACATTTCAATTGAATTCTCAAAAAACAACGAATATATGAAAATATTTATAAATTGGGTCTACAAATGTGGAATTTCCGAATTATTTGCTTAAAAAATGCTCGCGCCACATGCTACAATTACACAGAACAGCAGAACAGCGTGCTCAGCCAAACAGCATTGTGCGATAAAACGAAAATGAAAACAAAAATAAATTATGAATTATTTTAATTTTAAAWATGGCAAAGACGTAGCAAAAACAACAAAAAAAAATTATAATTTCTTAATATTTTGAAGTTCAAGTGGCGGCAAAATCAGCATCACCAGCGACAAGAACGGGCGGTAAACTGCCAAAACTAAAGGATGGCTGGCGTTGAAAGATCGCCTCAACTGTGCTTGAATACCGTTATGTGCGCGTCAATATTGTTTTGGCGAATTGTGGCTGGAGAGCGCGCCGGTTACAGAAATAATATCATAAAGCAAAATAATAATACGATACTGTGAAAATTAGCGGAAATTTTGAGATGGAAAAAAATATTAGGGTGGTACTTAAAAAATAGAATGTATTTATGATACAATTTTTTTTGCTCCAGCGGTAATAAATTGTTAAAGATATTTATATATTATATAAAACGAAATACTAATTTTTTTACTGTAGTTATACCATCTAACTTAACCGAACTCTAGTTAAAGTATTTTGTTTTCATACAACTTAACCTAACCTAACTGTAATTAAAATCTTATTTTACGTCTCTGTTTAGAAAAGCATGCATTATCAACAAGCCGAAGCTATCAAATAATTGAAAAAATTTAGTACCTAACTGAATTTCAACCTAAATTTGAAACCAACATTTCTRTGTTAAATTTTCAAAAAATATATAAAAAATAATTTCCGCAATTTAAGAACCACCCTAATGTCCACACAAGATCCATATTTGTAACTATATTTAAATTTTTGTTTTGGCAAAGTGTTGACTACGCGCGACGTTCGCCAAAGTGGAAATGCGTCATTGAGGTTAGGTATGGCAGCTTTGATTCGCTGGAGTGAAATTAGATGACGCTGACGGAATTTTAAAAAGTCTAAATAAAGTTAAAAGATAAATAAATATGCGAATTTGCTTAAAAATATTTAGTTCTATCTGCTATAATGTGTGAATGGCTGAATGATAAACATTTGAATATGCATTCGCATCTYCATTACRGTTAACGTAAATTCTTGAYACTTGGCCAATAGTGTCCGGTCACGTACTATCTATTTACGCAAATCAAATGCTAAATGTTGCGAATAGTTTGCATTTTCAACCAAAACTCCTTGGTTAAAACATACTCTTCTTTTTTTCGCCTCAGAGCTTCACTATGTAACTTTACAGCAGAACGTTCTGAACCACATACATTTATTTAAGGGGAACTGAAAACTCTCCATTATCAATGAAAGGCACAGACGAAATTTGAGTTTTATAGTAAAAGAAAAAACGTTTAGACTTTTTGACATAGTGTGTTTTTTTACTTAATAAAAAATGTTGCCTACATTTAGGATGTCGACTTAATTTCATATCTAAGACGCACACCCAATATGGTACTAGTGGTAATAGAAAAAGTGAGTAATTTTCGTATGAAATATTCGAAATAGAAAGCCGGAGCTGTACAGTAGCATTTTAATACAAAAAAAATGTTATTTGAATTTTTAAAAGAACGATTATATTATTAGTGGCTTATGAAGCTTTGATTTCTCCCACACAATAAAAAATGTTGCCTACATTTAGGATGATAATTTAATTTTATATCTAAGCCACACACACATGATATTACGATAAGTGCGAAATTTTCGAATTTAATATTTAAAATTGATGAAAAAAGATTTAATATAAAATGTAATATACATTTATTTCTGTTGCTTGAATTTTCTTATAGAATATTATTAAAATATTATCAT
>NW_017534531.1:469300-472541 GCF_001853355.1 Bactrocera latifrons | reverse complement strand
TCCAACATCAAACACACTTTGGAAAGCTAATAAAAAATGTATTTTATTCCTCTGCGCAATTGAAATAATGCGCCAAATAAATTATATTAATTAATAGCAAAATGTTTCGTCAAATTAAAAACGAACATATATCAACGAACTAAGCGAACACACACAAAATAATTTGTGGTTGTGTATATATGTATATGTGTGTGTCACGCCAGTTTGTAGGCAGAATGTGAACGGCCACATGGCCGTCTCGGTATTCACATATTATGAAAATGCCGTCATGGCTGTCACGTCAACGCCTTAGTCATGCACACACACACACACATACAAAGCCATAAACCAACACTGAAAGCATGCGCGTAGCTGCTTGCCAGCTCATAAAATAAATTTATTTTAAATATTTTTCAAAAACAATTAGTTATGCCAAAGAAAATATAAATAAAGCACTTGAGTAAAAATATATATGTACATATTCGTGTTTATATATATACTTATATACTATATAGTGCAGAAAATATTAGAGACTTCCGCTAATTGGACCCTGAACACGTTCAAAGCGTAATATGCAGTTTGCCGGCACGAGGAACAATCAACTGATTATGAGTATGTGGGGTATACATGGCGTATGAGTAATTTTCGTGAAATTTTTGTGGGCTTGAGTGAAGCGGCCAGCTAAAAGCATATTTAGGTTCAAGAAAAATTAAATATTAAGTATTTAAGAACATATCGAATACATCAGTACAGAACATGCAAATAAACATGTACATAAACACATATAAATTTTAGGGGATTTTTTTATTTATTCGCATACGCGTGAGGTGAGCATTCTATGTATTTTTCGCTTAAACTTAGAATATTAAGTGCTTTACTTTCGATTTTGAATGCGCCCAAATTTGACGGACTGGCCTTCAAGTAACAGACGACAGCTCTCTCTACACAACATAAATAAACATATGTTTGCGGTACTGATGTATTATTTACTCATTTATTTAGTTAGCTTTCACTTGGTTTTGTGAAAATTATGTTTGTCTGCTTTAAGTCATAAAATATGAAAGTATTAAAAATGACAGCGGAGACGCAACAAATTAAACAAAGAGAAAAAACAAAAAAAAGCACGCAATTATATTTTTCGACGCCAGGTATTGGAGGTCAATGGACCGGAAGAAAATGTGTATATTGAAGGGTGTAACGATGAAATGTCAGACATCAAGTCGAACTAAGGTTACTAAGTAAAGAAAAAAAGTTCTTATTTTGATTTTGATYGGACARTTTGTATGGCAGCTATAAGATAGAGTGGTGCGATTGTAAGGATTTATTCCGAGATTGTAGCGTTGTCGTGGAAAATAAAATATGCTCAATKTCGTGAWGATATCTTGTCAAATGAAAAAGTTTGCCGAATAAAAACTTTAATTATTGCGGTCAGTTTATATTGCAGCTATACGATATAGGGGTTCGATGTGAACAATTTCTCTGATATTGTAGGCTAGTCTTAGACAATAATGTTTACTAAGTTTCGTGACAATATTTTGTCAAATAAAAAGGTTTTCCATATATGGACTTGACTTTGAACGTTCAGTTTGTATGGCAGCTATGAGCTWTAGTAGTCCGATATGAAAAATTTGTTCAGAGATTGTGGGGTTGTTGCTTTGGACAATAATCTATGTCAAATTTTCTAAAGATATATCGTTAAATAAAAAAGTTTTCCATACAAAAACTTGATTTTGAACGCTCTGTTTGTATGACAGCTATATGCTATAGTGGTCCGAACTGAACAATTTGTTTGGAGATTGTAGATCTGGCTTGAAGTATAATCTACGCCAAATCTCGTGAAGACATCTTGTCAAATAAAAAGGTTTTTCATACAAGAACTTGATTTTGAACGCTCAGTTTGTATGGCAGCTATATGCTATAGTGGTCCAAACTGAACAATTTGCTTCGAGATTGTAGATCTGGCTTKAAGTATRATCTACGCTGAATTTCGTGAAGACATCTTGTCAAAAAAATAGTTTACCATATATCAAGTTTGGTGAGGCAACTTTATAAGAATTGTTATGGCAACTTTTATTACATTATCAGTGAAATTCTATAAAAATATTTAATGTAAATTTACTTTTTAAACAACTATGATATAATTTGTTTATATTTCAGCACTACTAAACAACAATAATTTACAAAGCTTGTCAATTGAGATTCCAAAGCAACCACACAAAAAATCGCAAGCAATTTTTAGCGTGATATAYTTATTTTACTTGTAGCGAGATTTATGAGATATTTTTGTTGTTGTATGCACTTATTTTTGTTATTATTGTTATTTATATAGCAAACTTCTAGATTTGTATACCATTATCATACATCTTTTTGGCCTTTTTGGCTGCAGTCAAAGTAACAAATATGGATTATGAAATGAAACAGTCTGCTATGTTGAAGCAATATGTTCTGACTTGCAACAATGCAAGGCATCAAAACAAAAAGTCTGCGAATATGCAAATTTTGAAATAAAAAAATTAGCACTGCAAACGCCCGTTGCGTAGCGCCATGTGTCTTCGTGTCAGTCAATGGTGGCTCAATTTAACTATAGCTCCATCAATTTTCGCATGAATGCGGTCAATAATGCGCTTTGGCGCCGAAAACAAACAATAACAAGCTAAAATGCTCGAGCCAAGATAAACTAGTCCGTGCGAGAAAGCAGTAAGCGTCGCGCCACGGCCAGTGAGGATGAGCCATATTTTATAGAACACAATTAGTTCGTCTTGTCTTTGTTTTGTTTTTTCATTTTTTATAATTGCATGAGAGAATTTATAAATATCTAATAATGAAAGCGCGAGTGCACACACTGGAGGCAAGTGGGTATGTGTGTGTGTGTAGCATTTGACTCGCGTGTACATACATATGTGTGCTTGTATAGGAGAGTTGTGCGAATAATTTTATATGTATAGTATATGTATAGCCGATTTTACTAATCACCTTGACATCAATTTTCCATAATTCAGTTGTCGTGAAATTCGTTTATAAAATGAAAAGTTATTAATACATACGTATGTTTATGTGTGTGTATACATTTAAATATCAATTTATGAAGAATTTACGAGAGCGTGAACAAGCTACTTGCAGGCACGCGCTATAATCATTGAAGATTAAACTAAAAACTTCGTCTGGCAGAATTAGTAAATATATGAAAAATAAACAGAAAAATATTTGAAAATTAAGAAAAAATCCTATTGGGATAATATAAAAAAAAACCAAAAAAAAATAG
>NW_017534531.1:456864-468840 GCF_001853355.1 Bactrocera latifrons | reverse complement strand
TACGAAAAAATTACGGGAGACCATTTTTGTAGTGAATTCAATTTCCTACAAAAATAAAAAACTGTATAGTTTTTTCAATTAGTAGATACTGTTACATGATTTTTTCTTACTAATCATAAGCCAAAAGTTGGAAATTATAAAGCGAAGTACCTTYCTATTAATATTAAAACCTTATAAATGGAGCGAAATTTTTCGAAATTCGAGGTCTTTACCAAACAATATTTCAGAGTGTAAAGTGAAAAAATTATATATATTTTTATTGACCCACCGTCATAAATATATACAACTTGTATATTTTGGAGACACATTTAAAGTTTTGTAGACACATTTAAAGCCAATATTTCATTTTCGAACACTATTCTATATTTCCCCCAGCTTTGCTGTTAAATTTTAGTGAAATGCCACTCTTTTTTATATCAAATAATTTAATTTATTTTAACGCCAGACAATTTGGTTGCGTGGGCGTTTATTTATATATATAAAAAATTGAGGTAGAAGTAGCTATTAAATGTTAAAAATATTTGAACGAGAAATATTTCTTTTTTATGCTGTTAGGCAGCGTAAAATGAGTCATAAAATTAATACAATATGCAGAAAGCATGAAAATATAATCATTTTTTTTTTTTTAATTTTTACTTCATTTTATCATTATTAGGGCGATGTCAATATTTTTATTAAATAAAAATTATTTTGTTTCGTGTTTGGAAAAATAATTAACATTACTTCTTTGTTCGAATATAATTAATCGATATTTTCTGATTATTGCGTCTTCGATAATAATCGATAATTTTCGATTATTATTTTTTCGATAAAAAATCGTTGATTTGCTATTTAAAGTAAAAAATATGATTATCCGTCACTTTAAAATATTAGATTGCTTATATACTGCAGTCCATATTAATAAATCATGGCAGCGTACATGGCTGATTTTTCGCTTTAAACTAATATTAAACGATTTGCGATAACCTTTATTGCAGAAAAATATGGCAAACATTTTAGCAAATACGTTAAAAATTCAACAAAACCTATTATTTGCAAAATTGTAATCGATATTTTCCGATAATTATTTTTTCGATAAATACGAGATACGTTAAAAAATTCAACAAAACCTTTGTGAAAAATTTTAATCGATATTTTCCGATAATTCTTTTTCGCTTAAAAAAATGGGCAAACTATGACTTAAAGCAAAATGACTTAAAAAAATGTGATTATATGAATAAAGAAATAATTTCAGAAATTAGGTTTAAAAAAATTCAATAAAAATATTGACCGAGTTGTCAAAGTGTATAAAAAAACGTATCATTATTGATGGCAAAAAATATAAAAATTTATCCAAAAAATATTTATCGATATTATTATTAACTTAATCGAGTTTTTATTGATTTCAAAACAAGATGATAAAATTCTCAACTCTCTCTTATTTTTTTGATACTTTTATCGATATATAATTATTTATCGATATTTAAAAATTTTTTTTTTTTATTTGAAAGATAACATATAGTAAGCGAAAATCTTTAAATATTAAAAAGAAAATTAATTTCCTTATATAATTTCGATACCTTTATCGATATCTAATTATTTATCGATATTATAAAATTTGAAATACGGTTTTTGTTTAGCAAAATAAAGTATAAAAACTGACAAATTTTAAATATTAGAACAACTCTTAATTTCTTATATAAGTTTGACATTTTTATCGATAACTAATTATATGTATGTATATCCATACTTTAAAAATTTGAAATCATTATTTTTTTACCAAAATAACTTATAAAAGCGGCATCTTTTAAATATTTGAATAACTTTTGATCTTGTTATATAACTTCGATTTTTTTATTGATATCTACATAGTTCTTTATCGATATTTTTTTACTTTAGTGCTTTCCTTGTCTCGAAAAATTACCTATCATAAGTTTTTTGGTAAACTTTAAAACATTAGAATAACTTTCAATTTTCTTATATAACTTTGAAATTTTTATCGATAACTAATTATTTATCGAAATTTGAAAAATGTGAAAACATTATTTTGTTTAGCAAAATAACGTATAATAACCGGAACCTTTGTTATATTGGAATAACTTTTATTGTTGTTATATTTTTTTATACTTCTTATCGATATTTTTTAATTTTAAAATTTTTGGAAAACCCAAATATAGATTTTTGTCACCATTTCAAAAAACTGAAGTTACATCAAAATCAAATTAATTCAAATAATTTATTGAATGAGACCTAGTATAATTTAGTGCACACTACAATTGAGCTAAAAATTAACAATAAGAAAATGATACCTTTACTACTACTATGCTTTCGGATGCCAGTGCGTATGATTAATTACATTACGAACCAGCAATCAATGGTTGGGCGCAACAGGCATAATTTGATTTGCAATAAATGTCAAAAGGCAACTTGAATGTAACAACAGCAACAAAGCAATTCCACGAAGTGGCAATAAAAATCAAGAGGAAAGTGAATTACATAATTCTGGGACAGATGTACTGTATATATGTATATGTATTTATTGCTTTTAAAAAGATTTCACTTTCCTGGCACTATCAATGCAATGCACAAAGCAGCAAATCACAGCACTTAAGTGCCACATGCAGATACAGTTTTCGATTTCCAACATTTTGCATAATTTCCTTTCAACGGGACTCGAACTCAATAAAGTCAAACGAAGGCGACGCCAAGCGATCCGACGATGGTGGGTGCCGGCAGGTGCTTCCTGTAGCATACAAAACACAGGCAGAATGTGTATATGAATTTATATATATACTTATATATATGAAAATATTAAGGGATATAATATGTATGTATGCGTGYGCGTGTCTACCTATTTATGCAAGCAGCAATGCCACCAGTTTAGTGCGCATTTCTAGAGCACTTAGTAGCGTTGGCAAAAAAAGAGAAAGAGAGGAAAGACGAGAAAAAAAAGCACCGAAGCCATAATACCCTTCAAGTGGTTCAAGTCAAGGTGCATTTCTTATAATTTCGTTGCAAATGCCTTGTCAAATAAAGCAAATTTCCAAACAACAACTTGATTTCGATGAGTCAGTTTGTATGACAGCTATAAGTTATAGTGGTCCGATCTCAACTATTTGTTCGGAGATTGTACCGTTACACTGGACAATAATGTATGCAAAATTTCCTTAAAGATATCTTGCTAAATAAAAAAGGTTTGCATACAAGACTTTGATTTTAATCGATCAACTTGAATAGCAGCTATACTACAGCTGTCTCTTATACACATCTAGATGTGTATAAGAGACAGATCTTGCTAAATAAAAAAGGTTTCCATACAAGACTTTGATTTTGCTTGAGTAGTTTGTATGGCAGCTATATGCTATAGTCGTCCGATCTGAATAATTTATTCGGAGATCTTAGCGCAGCCTTGAACAATTATCTGTGCCAAATTTCGTAAAGATACTTGTTAAATAAAAAAGTATTCCATACCAGAACTTGATTTTGCTTACTTAGTTTATATGACAGCTATAAGTTATAGTGGTCCGATCTCAACAATTTATTCGGAGATTGTACCGTTACACCGGACAATAATATATGTAAAGTTTCCTTAAAGATATCTTGCTAAATAAAAAAGGTTTCCATACAAGACTTTGAWTTTGCTTGAGTAGTTTGTATGGYAGCTATATGCTATAGTCGTCCGATCTGAAYAATTTATTTGGAGATCTTAGCGCAGCCTTGAACAATTATCTGTGCCAAATTTCGTAAAGATACTTGTTAAATAAAAAAGTATTCCATACAAGAATTGCTCCCCTCTTCAAGGTATAAAAAATTATTAAAGTCGGTAGCGCCTATAAGTTATGCTTATCTGGGAATATCATGATTCGAGCAAAGTATGCATGTGTGTGAGTGTAGTTTAAAGTATGAGCAGCACTTTCAAATCGAAAGGTCGCCACTCAGCAACTCGAATGTGTAATTCAATTTTAAGCCATTCGTTTTGTTGCCACACACTGCTCCGCTACTAACACACTCTTCTCTAACACTAAGCAAACAGCCGTTATGTGACAAACAACTGCTTTACTTTTATTGAATTTAATTTTTTAAGGCTACATTGACACAGTGGCGGCCATGTTGACACCGGCACATAGTTGTTATGCGAAATGTGGCGACGACGCGCCTCAATGGATTTGCTCAACCTTTTGCCACATCTTTCTTAGACATCCCAATACACATAAGCTGTTACGACGCGCAGAGTTGTTGTTTATGTTGTTGTTTTTGCTACTTGGGTACTGGGATTCAATGACTGCTTGAGGCAGCAGCGCCAGAAAATGGGTCAATTTCATTGGAGCCCGCATGACTTTACTTTGCGCTTACACACACACACATACATACATGCACACGTATATCGTTTACGACTCTGCGACCCTGTCTCTGCTACACAATTTGCCCAGTATCTGTCTGTACTGCGTGTGGCAGGTTATACAAAGCCAAGTTTCTGCTTGAATATGCAAGGTGGCTGTTTTTCTTATTGCTGTTGTTGCTGCTGGTGGTGATGAGTAGTCGTTGAAGTGAATCCAAGCGTTTACTCATTTTATTTACCACACTTACAATGCTGCACGTTGTATTTGTTTGTATGTCAGAGTTTCATTTATTGCTTTTATTATCGTTACAGTTTGTTGTTGGTGTTGTAAATTTGGATTTTATATGCTTATCCGTGTATGTTAATGCGCGTCCTTGTTATTTGCCTTTTCTTCGAGTTACAATTTTATTGTTCAACGCTTGGCTTTGACTAAGTTATGCCCATACATCAGCATACATATACATGTGTATATAAATATGTGCATATATGTGCATGTGTGCATGTTATGTATATATTGCAGGCACCTAATGCCGGTGGGTATGCTGATTTATTGTTGTGTAAGTGGCTGGCTGGATTTCGGTTAACAATGAAGTATTCACTCAAGTAAGTCAGCAAGGTCGCATAGGGAGTGTGTGAAAGGGAAAGAGACGCAGAAGGTTATGTAATGATTGCTTTGTAGTCAATAGTACAAAGAAGATTAAAGTTGTGTGAAGGCCTAATGTACGTTAGATAAGTAGTGTAATTGAATATAAAAAAAAGTGTATTACGAAAGGTTAACATAGGGTGTTGTTGGTTTTATTAAAGTGGCATTCAACTATTGCTATTACGGTAACAATTTTGTGTGTATGCATGTATTAATAATATTGCACTTCAACATTTATTTATTTTTTATTTGAGTAATAATGCGTAAATTCACAAATTTTTGACTACAAAAAATTTTTTTTAAGTCAGTACGACGTTATAGCAACTCTGCATAATATTTATTAATTTATATCTAATTTATTTTCTACTGTGAACTGTTTGAAGTTGAAATAGTTTCCTTCAATAAACTTTTTTAAGGCAGTACGACGTTATGGCAACTCTGCATAATATTTATTAATTTATATCTAATTTATTTCCTACTGTAAACTGTTTGGAAGTTGAAATAGTTTCCTTCAATCAATTTTTTTAAGTTAGTACGGCGATATGGCAACTCCATACATCACACCTTTTAGGCGTAAAATAAATTCTGCATAATATTAATTAATTTCCCAATAGGAAAAAATTTAAATCTACATAAATGATCAGTGTGAGAAGTCAAGCCGATTTAGGCATGTCCACCTGATCGCTATATATACGCTAATTAGGCACTTAATTTTCGAGATATCGAACAGAAATTTTCTACATGCCCCTTTCTCATTAAGATACTACTCATTTGTCAGAACCGCCGATATCGCACCACTATAGCATACAGCTGTCATACAAAGTGACCCATCATAATTCAGTCCTTATATGAAAAACTTGTTTAATTGATGAGATATCTTGACGAAATTTGGCATGAATTATTGTTCAAGGCAACGCTACAAACAAGAAATTGTGCAGATCGGCTTACTTTAGCACATAGCTGCCATACAAAGTGACCCATCAAAATTCAGCCCTTATATGAAAAACTGTTTTATTTGTTGAGTTATCTTCAAGAAATTGTGCACAAATTATTGTCCGATATAATTTTATAATTTCCAAAGAAATTGTTTAGATCGGGGCACTATAGCATATAGCTGCTACACAAAGTGAACGATCGGAGTCAAGTGCTTGTATGGAAAACTTTTTTATATTTTTTTTAATTGACTAAAACATCACGCAAACGCAGGTTAAACCTGTATCATTTAATAAAATATAGATGTTTTTATGAATGTCTGCAAATGTCAACTGAACGTTTCAGTTATGTGAGTTGTCAAAAAAAAAAAAAAAATGATAAAAAGGCTCTTCAATTACTAACACTTTCATTTACGTGTATACTTATACATAGATATTTGTATGTATGCAACCTAACCTCTGGCACAAAAAAAAAAAATCACTAAAATTAGTTGAAATTTTTTTTCTCATTTTCGTAGTCTGCTTTTAGGCGCGTTTGAAAACATTGAATTATGTGTACAAGTAAGTCACCGTGTTGCTGTGATTAATTCATTACATTGCCATCCACTCACATTTCAATTAATGTTTTCGCCGTCGACACACATACAAATGCACCCATATTTAGAAGCCCGTACTACATATGTACATATCACGTAGTTGGCAATGCATACGGATGAACAGAATCAAACGAAATAGCTCGCAAAGCTGTTATCACAAAATGACAAAAACACTGCAGTGGCGTTAAAAGCATTTGACATAACTTAATCCTAATATTATAAGGCTCTTACAGACATTGCCAATTTCATCGTTCAGTAGAGATACTATGGGATAGTGAAGAGACAGTGTGAGGGAGGCTATGTATTTGACAATTGACTTTAAAAAAATAGCGAATAAAATTTTATTCCATAAATTTTTTTCTGCTTTTATAGCCTTTCTTTCCAACTCTTATTTTATGTTTCGAAGTTCCTTTATTCTGCTGGTGATAAAGCATTTAATAATACTTGATATTCACACAAACAAACGCACATGCATATAGTGTGTACAAACTCATTTCATATATGAAAAAATATATGTACATTTAAAATTTTATTTACTTAACTTTTTCATATACATATATGTACATATATTATATTTATTTGATTCATTAAGATAGTACATTTCGCCTTCTATAGTCCCGAAAATTGTATGTGTACCGAAACTTTCGTTCCTGTAATTTACTTGCTATATGTTCTATAATTAGATACCAGCTTATATAATAGAGTAAAGTTGCAAGTTGTTTTCACTATTTACAGTCCCGAAAATTTTCGGGACTTTGTTGTTGATGAAATTTGTATGCGAAATGTTCCATAAATAAACACTTATAATATACAATAATAAGTCTCACACTATAATATGTTCAAGTTTCGTGTCATTTGCGATTTTTACAATCCCGAATTTTTCGGGATCCAAGTTTTTTATGAAATTTTGTTACTGTTTTGAATGAATCAAAAGTACCTATAAAATGTTTGAAAAACTTTTTTTTTTTATTTTTACGATCCCGACAATTTGGTGATTTCAGTATTATAAGCTCATCATCACGGAAATAAGGATTTATATATAAATTACAATCCAACGAATTATTTATAATACCTTGAACTAGTATTATTTGAGATCTATAATTAGATGCTAGATTTTGAATAAGATTTTGAATATATTTCAAGTAGCGAGTTATTTGCGATTTTTATAATCCCAACAAATTTCGGGATTTTATCGCTTGCGAAATTAACTTGCTAAATGTACAATAAGTGAAGATATGTAAGTATATGTAAACTGCTTTCATACAATATTCAAGTTGCGTATTATTTGGAATTTTTACAATACCAAAATTTTCGGGATCCAATTATTTTATGAAATTTTGTTACTAAATCTTTTACAACGAAACAAAAACATCTATATTATGCTTGAAAAACGATTTTTTTTTTTTTTTGATTTTTACGATCCCGAAAATTTGGCGATTTCATTATTATAATCTCAAGATTTACATATACTATACATATATTTATTATAAACCAACCATTTATTTTAGCATAACCTGAACTAATGCAATTTGAAATCAATAATATTATGATTTAAATAATAATACATTATTTGAGAAACCATATAAGGGTCCCCAAAAGTATTGACTTATAAAAAAAAAACTCAAATGAATCTATAAAATTAAAGATATGTCAAAAAAAAAAAAAATACTGAGATATGTTATTACCTTTTYTAATGTCTTTAAATGCTTTAATAAGAAGGGGGAAAAACAGTCAAGAAAATTAAATTAGGTGAACATTTTTGTAAACAATTCAAAGTCCCAAAATCTCCAACTTATTGAGTTTGACTACTTATTGTCTATATACTCGCAGTGAAATCACATTATGCCATATATCTGAGCTAAAAATTTGATCTCTTAGGTGCAAATATGCAAATAATACAAATATATGTATAAATAATGCACAGTTTGTTGTTGTTGTTGTCAGATACTGCACTTGTATATGCAAGCACCTACCTGTCACTAATTCACTTCTTTTAAAGAAAACAAGCAGCAATAAAAAATTGTCTGCTGTATGTGAAAAATTATTTCCCTATGAAGCATACATAGCTATATATATATGTTAGTATATAAGCATATATAATGTGCAAATGTGCTTATGTTCACTTGCATGTGTGCATTAATGATGCTATTAATAAAATGCCGCTGCGCAAAATGCATTCTTCTATATTAAATTACCGCATTGCTATGAGATATCGTTTTCATTATGCGATGTGCTCAATAGTTGACTCTATTATAATAGCAAATAATACTTATATACATATAGACAATATATAGCTTTATATGCACATAGGTGTGTACATTAAGGTGTAATCTTTCCATGTTGAAATTTCAGTTTATGTCTTAAAAACTACATAACGTATACGTTGATTGACTGAACAGTCTTACAGTACACCATGTCGTATGAGCAACCAAATTCATAAGGCACTTGCTTGAATGCTCAGTGCATTTTATGCATAACTCTAACTGCGCATAACTTTTAAAGGCATAAGTTTATGGAAAAAATTTATAAGACAGACAGCTGTAGCGTGTTAAATTTTGTATTATAATATCCTGCTTTCAAAGTTGTAGAGATATGTGCTTTGGAGATACAAAGTAAAATGCAAAAAATCAAAAAACCCCACATTAAATAAGTATATATAGGAAAGTAGAAATGATTTTGGCACGAATTAAATTTTAAAAAAATATATGTATATACATATTTCAGTTGAATAATCTTTTGTAAAACAAAAACGGAAATTTCAGTTACTTCAGTTCAGTCAGTCAACAACGAACACCCTAATATAAAAATACACAATACGTATGTATGCATTTATCGTGTCACAGTGTTGGTGAAAGTATAAATAATCAACATTCCGCCACTTGAGCCATGGCGTTCACCATTTTCTGCACACAACAGAAGCATTACAACGGTAAAAACGTGTTTTTTTTTGTATTTAGCCTTTGTGAACACCAAATTTATGTAAATAGCAAATGACCACAAAGTAATTACTCAAGTAGGCCACCCTAAGGCTAATGATCAGGTTTATAGCTATTTTCGACACAGTCTATTTTTATGGCAATCCACTGAGGGAACCCACTGAACTCTAAAGGGACAAATGTGCACTTATAAATAGCCGCAATGAATCGCTTTGCTTCAGGCGCACACTCGATGGCATGGCAAGTACGTGTAATTGGTAATTAATACCGTTATTACCGATAATTTTACGTCAATGACACAGCAGAGTGTGAGTAGTGAGCAGGAGAGATGCGATGCGATGCGGTAGAGTAAAGCGGTGTGTGTGTATGTGCAGGATTATATATAGATATATAAAATATGTTTGAATGCCAGTGGGTTTGACGTATTCCAGCCATTTTTAAAAAATGCAACACATACACATATTTGTATGCATGTATATATGCTTGCAAATAATCAGGCATTCGAAGCGCGCGGATATGCCGCTGACGATAACAACAATAAAATAAAACAGCGCAACAAATTTTTCTAGACATTCATCACATATTCAAAGCACCAGCTGTTGCCGGTGCAAAGTTTAGCTAACGTAACTTTAGCAAAGTTTGATTATACTGAGAGTGCATAGAATAAGTAAAACAAGAAAAAAACGTTAACTTCCGACACATTGAAGTTATAATATCCTTAACATTTGCATTTCTTATAACATAAAAGGGTGTAAAAAGATGTGTGTCTTGATTTTGAGTGAGCAGTTTGTATGGCAGCTATATGATATAGTACTCCGATCTGAACAATTTGTTTGGAGATTGTAGCGTTGTTTTGGATAATAACACAAGCCAAATTTCGTGAAGATATCTCGTAAAAAAACAAAGTTTTCCAAACAATAACTTGATTTTGGGCGTTCAGTTTGTATGGCAGCTATATGATATAGTACTCCGATCTGGAAAATTTCTTTAGTTAGTTTAGCGTTATTTAAAAAAAATAATCTATACCAAATTTCGTAAAAATATATCGTCAACTACAAAACTTTTTCATACAAGAACTTGATTTTGAGCTTTCAGTTTGTATGGCAGCTATATGTATGTTATAATGAACCGATATCAACGATTCCGAGAAAACTGCAGCTTATTGGAGAGAAAAAGAGGCATATAAAATTTCAGGACGATATCACAAACATTGAGGGTCTAATTCGGGTACATAAAGACAAACGGATAGACACACTGACATAACGAAATCGCCTTAGCGAAATAATCGTGCATTTCGTGGCAAAAGTGACTATACCTTGTTCAGGGTATAATTTTGCACACACACATACATACATTTATACAGGCATTATTCATTATCAACAGCTGCCTGTCAGCAATGAGTGCTGCAGGTAATTACTAGTGAGAAAGTGATTTCAGCTCAGCTGAGCAAACGAATTGACTGACGCATGATGAACTGGCTACCAGCTTACACATACACATCTGTACATATACAAACAGTTGTATAATCAGATTGAGTTATGTATGAGCCATGTTATATACGCCTCTGCTACACTTGAATGCACTTAATTGAATATTTATGCAAGTTTGTGCATGCGGCGCCGCAGGATATGCAAAGCCTTTGCATGTTTGCATAATTGAGTGACTGTGGGCAGAGTGTGTGTATGTAAATGATGCCCAGCATAAAGATAGTTGAAACAGACACGCCGTGGTAATTGTTTTATGTAAACAGGTAAAAAAATTTGATTATTTTTTCTTAAAATTTTTTGTATGCGAGTTTTAAAACATGAAAAAAAAACATAAATGTGATTTTAAATAAATAAACTCTTAATAACTTTTAAATCGTGAATTTTACGAAAAAATTTAAAGAAAGAACTAAATATTTTTGCAAATAGTAGATGCTGAGTTATGAATTTTTCTTTCCACTGATGATGAAGAAATAGGAATCTGAAAAACGGAGAACCTTTTTATTAATATTAAGAGCCCAGGTTTCGAGAGTTTTTTTTTCTACCAACCAATTTTTCAGAGTGATAAGAATAAGTTATCAAAAAAACAAAATTTTTTGCCGTCCTAAAATATGCACATACATATGTATGTATGTGCGTGTATAATATTGGGAGAAGCCATGGCAAGCTCTCTCCCAGCTGTTAAATGGATATGCCTGCAAGATATGGCGAAAGTTGAAAGATGCTAAGTATATAATAGATAACGCTGCATCAATCAATAATATGTTGTTAACAAACAATTAAATACAATGAATGTAAATGTAATTAAAATTAATTGAATACAAATAAAGCTGTACGAGAGATCAAAAGAAATGGAAATAAAGTAAATTAAATGGAATTAAAGAAATAAAATGCACAAAAGCGCATAAAAAGAGGTGAAAAAATTGGATTAAGTCCAGAAAAACAACATGAAAGGATGTAATAACGCAGGAATTAAAGAATATAAGTACCAAAAATAGATATAGAACTAATTTAAAACTGTCTACAAAAAATTATTTAGTAAAATATGTATAATTATTTTGTAAAAA
>NW_017534531.1:452926-455673 GCF_001853355.1 Bactrocera latifrons | reverse complement strand
AATAACACAAAAAAAAAAACTAATGAATTAAGTCAAAATTTTTTTTAATTTTCGAAATGCATATTTGAACGAAAAATTAATTTATTGAAATTTTTTAACATTTTTGTTTTATGCCACTAAACTCACTAAACTTCTCTAAATATTAGACGTAATGGTAATTGATTATAACACTGTGGAACATTTTTGGAATTATTGTCTGGGGGGGAGAAATTCCAAGTCAGGGTGATGGTACTAGGTTAGTATAGTAAAACCCTCAAAGGGTTTGGCGTTCGTATGTGTCAATTTTTTTTAATGACTTTTTAAAGATGTAACATTTTGGCAAAAGCCGAGAAAAAAAAAAACAAAAAAACAATTTCCGAGAATGCTCTTAACATTCTTGCGACAGAAACATCGTAGTTGGTAGAACGATGCTTTCCCCAACAAGCCTTCTATTACTTCTTTGATTGCCTGCCATGCATTCAATTCAGCGTCAATGAAAATATTGTTGAATGCGTCACTTTTAATAAGCTTTCGTATTTCTGGACCATTTAGTACGCCTGATTGGAAAAAATTAATTTGTTAAGATTGAAAACCATGGGAAATAAGGAAAAAATTTAAAAGGTCATACAACAAAAAAAAACCCACACATACGAATGCCAAACCCTTTGAGGGTTTTACTATACGGACCTAGTACCATTACCTTGACTTGGAATTTCTCACCCCCCAGATTAGCTGTTGTACTGAGTAATCGTTTATAGTATTTTGTCACTATTTCACGTACCATATGTTTTTTAAAACTAAACTAATTAACAAGAACTTAGCATAAACTCAGAAAACAAAAGTTAAGAACGTAAAATAATGACTAGTTGACTCAGAAAAGGTGTGCCTTTGAAAGTAGAATATTTAAAATAAACAATTATTATCAATTATAAATACAAATTAACCCAATTCTGGAAAATTAGCTTAACTTATAGTATATGCTATTTACGCAAATAATATATATATATATATATATATACATAAATATATAAATAAAAATCAGTCATTGCTGGCAAAAATTTTCCTTTAATGTTAACAGATCACCACAAATGGAACTTCCTCATGTATATACATATGTATATACAATACATACATATATGCTGGTGCGCTGGGTTCGGGACCCGCCACGTAAAAAATCATACCAATGAAAAGGAACAACAAGCCTTTGCTGTTGTTAACTCGGCTATAATCGCGTAAGCGGTATCTACGCCAATTAAGAAGAAGAAGAAGATATATATATATATATGTATATATGGTATATAAATATAATTCCATCAAAATATCTGTGATAACGGTTTGCTGCATCGCGAAAAACGCCAATTGAACAAATTTTCATTTACATTTTCGTATATATTAATAACTCTTCGGCGACATTGATGGATTAAAAGGCCCAGAAGGTTGTAATGGTGAAAGCACCGACTGGCACAAATACAAAAAATAATAATGAAAAAGGAAAACAAAATAAAATGCAAATTGTAATCATAATAAAAGTTTATATAGAAAATCGTTGCCGACCACAGACAAACGACAAAAGCTTGAGAAAGGCATTCAGTTGCCAGGCTTTACTTTAGTGAGTAAGCACCACAATAGATTGGAAATACTGTGGTTGCATGCCACACTTGCAGCAACAATACTGTCTGCCTGCGCCATTGCCACACAGTGAGGCACAGCGACAACATATGAATGCTCCACCGCGTGGCTATTAAGACTACGCTTTCATTGCCAATGAAGAGTGCTTACTTTAAAAGATATATATATATACACACACACACATAAATGAATGCGAGTAAATGAAAGAAATAACTCAACTTGCGGTAAAGGCGACCGAATTGAGCAGCTTTGTGCATAAACAAACAAATATATCTGAAGACCCGCAGCTGCAGAACGGCGCAGCTGAAGTGCCAGAAAGCAGAGTGAAGTGTGTAGTGCCACATTGTCATTGTCATTGCCACCGATGGCTCGCATGCTAACCGCAAATAGTGTGGCGGCAAGCAACAGCAGCAACAGTAATAAGAGCAATGCCATTTGGCAACAACAACAACAGTAGAAAATATACAACAACAGCAGCAGCGGCAATACAGCAAGAACAATAGGCGACAACGGCACCAGCAACGGTGAAAAGACACACACCGCAGCAGTAGTAAAAATGCCGGCTAATTGTTGTTGATGGTGTGGTTGTTGTTGCTTGCTGTTGGTGCTGCTACATCATTGAGTGCCTACAATGTGTGACAATGAAATGTTGGAATGTCAATAAACGTCTGAGCAGCAGCAGCCTTTGTGAAGGAAAGTTATTAAAAGCCAAACAAAAAATCTGTTTATAAGAAAAACAATGACTAACAACAACAACCACAACGTGGCTGTATATTTTCTTTCGTGGCGAGAAAACAAACATATGCAATCACAATTAAGGCGACACAAAGATTTTTAATACTTGCAACAATGAAAAGTGCTTGCAACCTGTGTGAAAGTTTGTAGGTACTTTCAGTCAATCATGAAAAACACTCACACACCTACACACTTTACTATGAGTACTATGCATGTGTTTATTATACAAGTGAGAAAGATGCTTGTGTGGTGGTAAATGGTTATCATATGGGCATTGTATGCAAAATAAAAAAATTAAAAAAATATTTAAAAAAAATTTATTTAATTAATTGCAACGACCGTTGCTGCAATAAGCGCCAAAATAATTTACATTTGCTCGTGGCATGTAAATCCCAAAAAACACG
>NW_017534531.1:449018-452265 GCF_001853355.1 Bactrocera latifrons | reverse complement strand
AAAAAATTGCTTTATTAAATTTAAAATTGGAAATAATTACGGAAAAATTAAGACAATTTTTTAAAATAATTAAGGAATAATTAAGAAACAAATTTTAAAAACTTTCAGAAGTTGACAAAATAGAGATATAATTAAGAAAAAAATTAAAAGTAACAAAAAAATTTTGAAATCAAATTTAAAACAATTAAGATAATAAACTCAAAGGGAAAAATTTACAAATAATTAAGGACAAATTAAGAAAAAAAATGTAAAAAATTCCCAAAAGTTGACAATAAATAAAAATAAAATGGAGAAATAATTAAGAAAAAAATTAAAAAGTAACAAAAAATTGTTAAATTAAATTTAAAGTAATTAAGAAAATAAACAAAAACTTAAGGGAAAAAAATTACAAATTGAAACATAAAAGGTAGCAAAAAAGTATAAAAAATTACAATCAAAAAAATTAATAAAAAAAATATTTAAAAAAATGTATTTAAAAAAAACTAAGTAGATAAAATAAAAACAAATTTTCTATTTTGACAAATGAATGTAAAAAAATGTCTACTAATTTAAAATCGGTATTTAAAATAATTTTTTTATTACAGACATTTTAGTTGAGAACCACCATTACAAAGTTTTAGAATTTGCTTTCATTGTCATGCCAKCTGAACTTTCTATCACCTTACGAGTTTGCTAATTCTTACACTTTATAATGTTAATGAGCCCGTGATCTGCTTTATACCATACATAAAACTTGTTTGCAACACAAAAAAAAAAAGGCATAAATTAAATGAGTTTGCGATGCACTGCTTTTGAGCGCGCTGGATGCAGATGCTCAGTTCTACGCATCAAGTATTTACAATATATTTGTTCATTGAAGCAAACGCAATAAAAATATTACGAGCTTTCAATTGTCGGCACAACAAAAGCGGCAAAAACACGTTTAAACTCACTAAATGCAATGCCAATGCAGAGAGTAAAAGGCGTTCAACGCTTAATAACTTGCCGAAGTCACATAAATATCAAATATATATGTGTGGTATTTTGTTTGCTGCAAATTTTCAAAACAACAATGAATTTGGTTGCAAAATAAATATTAGCTTGCGCCAAATAGAAAAATATTTATTTAAGTTTTATATAAAACATGTTGGCATTGTTTAATTTCAGCTATTGATTGTGTCAGCAGAGCCGCTTGATGATAGTTGATCAAGGATCCGGTTGATTTTTTATACTCTGAACAAGGTAAGGAAAAGTCGGAAAGTTGTTGAGATAACTATCTGAAATTTTGTATATGTCTTTTCCTAACCAGAGAGCTACTCATTTGTCGGAATGGGCAATATCGGACCATTTTAGTATATAGCTGTCATACAAACTGACCGATCAAAATTAAGTCCTTGTATGGACAACTTTTTTATTTGTTAAGATATTTTCATAAAATGTGGCATGAATTATTATTCAAGGTAACTCTAAAATCTCCGAAGAAATTATTCAGATCGGACAACTACAGTTATATGCAGTCATACAAACTGACCGATCAAAATCAAGTCCTTGCATGGAGAACTATTTTCTTTCGCAAGATATATTCACGAAATTCGACACGAATAATTGCATAAAGCAATATTATAATATCCGAACAAATTGTTCAGATCGGCTCACTATAACATATAGCTGCCATACAAACTGACCGTTCAAAATTAGGTCCTTGCATGGACAACTTTTTTATTTGACAAGATATTTTAACGAAATTTGGCATGGATTATTGAAGATGGCAACACTATATTATCCGAACAAATTGTTCAGATGGGCTCACTATAGCATACAGCTGCCATACAAACTGACCGTTCAAAATTAGGTCCTTGTATGGACAATTTTTTTATTTGACAAGATATTTTAACGAAATTTGGCATGGATTATCTTTCAAGGCAACACTACATTATCCGAACAAATTGTTCAGATCGGACCACTATAGCATATAGCTGCCATACAAACTGAACGATGAACAGCAAGTCCTTGCAAGGAAAACTTTTTATTTGAGAAGGATATTAACACTTTGTTTTAACGGGAGTTAACGTTTTTTCTTGTTTTAGAGAAAATTTGAGAAAACAACAACAATAACAACAAAAAATATGGAAAACTGTGAATAGAGCTGGAGCAGTTGGCAGCAAAGGTGCCGAAATGCAAGTGCATATTGTTATTTGAAATAATATTTAAATATGTGTGTATGTATATATACAAAACAACACATTTGTACATATGTATATATAATATCTAAATTCAGTTCTCTGCGCGTTTTAGGCGTCAATGAAGTCGCAATAAAAGTTTGAATTTATGATGCTGCCACATTTGTATATTTTTCTACTGCATAATATGTATGTTGCGAATACATAACTCTGTGCGTGTTTGTATTTTTTAATAAAACAGTAGTTGTACAAATAAATTGTGTATTTCGAGTTGTTTAGTCGCTGCGGAACAACAACAACTGGCCTGATATGGCTTTCATTTGGATTATATGTGCTTTTTTTCATATACTCGCACGCTACACATACATATGTATTTTTGAAAACCACAAACTCACACACTTCCAAACTCCCATTCAAGCACATGTGCTATTTGTTATTGTAGTGCGCGTTATGAGATTTGTTAAGTTTCATGCGGCGCGATTTGCGGCACATGCGGCGTTATTCCACTCAGATAAGCTCACTATTGAAACATAAATGCGAAATGCGCTTGCTGTGGATTATAAATTTGCTGAATTTGATATTTTATGTACACCATTTGCTCGATTTGGCACAATTTAGGCGATTTGGTTGCGTTACAGGGGTGGCTAGATGTTTTGTTGTTATGATTTTGGTTATTGTTAAACTGACGCACTGTGTATTTTTTTAATTTTGCTAGAGTTGAGTTATTATTTTGTGTATAATTTACACTTTTCGATTTTTTGTAATTTTTAAAAGTTGTTGTTGTTTGTCAAATTCATTTTTTTATTTCAATTTATAATCTCACAAACACGCTATTTGTAATTTGCTTGTACATTTATTTTTATTTTATTTGTGTTTAACTTTGTAATTTGGCAATTGAGGGTTTTTTTTTACAAATACTGGCGCGACGACCACAATAATGAGGCAAGCGAGCGACACAAGCATTGCCAGAGGCAAATACACGGTGACAAGGGAATAAAAGAGTTAATACATAAACAAAACTTTACAAAATTTATAAATGCAGAACGATGAGTTATGGGATTTTATTTAAATTAAATTATTTTAATTTA
>NW_017534531.1:447373-448503 GCF_001853355.1 Bactrocera latifrons | reverse complement strand
TATTAATATTATTTTTTACTAATAATTTATATAAATTTCACCATTTCACGACATAACTCGCATAATTTACATACTTTTTACTTTTCAAACTTCAAATCGCAGAAGGATTTGTTATTACACTATCAATGAGCGTCGTTTTATTTGCAAATTCTACAACGAAATGCGCCCGCAAATGCTCTCGTCAAATGGCGCGACAACACTGAGTGGAGCAAAGCTTTTGACAGTTGCTTTTAGAGCGATGCTGCCTCCAGTAACGTCAACGCCGACGACAGCGCCGCAGCCGAAGCCAATGTCGGCGACGGGCAAGGTCGATACGACAACGGCTACTAGCGGAACAACGAAAGCGTACGATAAAAGCCGACCGCTAGCTAGACGACTGCACGCCACGCGATTTTGCTTATACTAAACGTCAACACAGGCGTGTGCAGAGGTGGTGTGGTGGGTGGTGTTTGGTTGGGGCTGCCACTGAAGCATGCCAAATGTAAACAAACAGCAACACTCGCACGACAGCGCAGCGCAAGACGTCGTGAAATGAACAATCATTGTGGCGAAACGAAGACGACAACGCAGACGAGCTGTACCACTGGCAGAGAGCAACCTAGCAGTGTGTGCTGTTTGGCCGACGCTGAGCAGGTTACGTTGCTTAGTTGTTGCGTTTGCGGTTATGAAAAGTTCAAGCCGATCAGCTGGCAGCTACGAGCCTCTGCCAAAAGCGGCGAATTGCGAATGAGCTGCTGCCTTGTTTGCGGCCGCGCTGCAATTGTATTATTATTGTCATTTGTTTTTGCTCACTCTAAGTACTGCGTTGGGTAAATAAATAAGAAAATGAGAAATAAATAAATAAAAGAGACCAACAAAATTAGCAATAGCCAGTTCATGCCCCCCTTCTTGGTTGATTGTTTGCAGTTGTGTTGGTAGTTGTTGTTCTTTCTTTGCTAAAGAAAATACTTTGTTTTGGCAAAGCTTATCGCACTTTAAGAGGAAACGACGTGCAGCTAACTTCAAAAAGATATGCTCAAGTTTAATGAGTGATTTGAATTGTATGGAAACAAAAGGCTAAATTTAGAGGTAGGATATAAGTGGAGTGAGAGGAAATAAAAAATATGATATTAAAAAAATTAAAAAATTAA
>NW_017534531.1:444903-446933 GCF_001853355.1 Bactrocera latifrons | reverse complement strand
AATTAATGGGAATGTTTTAATAATTAAATGAAAGTAATGAAAAATTTTGAAACAATTTTAGTTAAATTAAAAGTGTAAATAGAATCCATATTTTAATCATAATATATAAGAATTAAAATTTAATTTAATAGAAAACCTGTATATAGTACATACAAAAAAAAACTATATACATAAATTGCAATAAAAGAAGAAAACATGTTAACTTCAGAAGCAACGAAGCTACAGCACCGTTCACAGCTGCGTACGACAAAAGCCGACCGCTAGCTTGTATTATAGAGTAAAATAAAATCAAATAAAAAATCTTGATGATGAAATGTGATCGATAATCCATGCCAAATCATGTAAATATCTTGACAAATAAAATTTTTTTCGATATTTCAAAAACTGAGGGACTAGTTCTCGTATATACAGAAATTTACGGTAATCACCTCAATTCGTTACGCTGACCATTTATATGCATACATATGTATATATTTTATACGGTCTCCTTACGGGAATTAATAACTTCGTGGCAAACTCAATATACACATTTCTGGGTATAAATACATGTAGGCAATTTCTTAGAGCCTTTGAGTATCTTGAAAATGCGCTGTAGTGATTATATTTTTTATCACAGCGATTCCGGTTCAATTTTTATTGAATATAAGAAAGTAAAAGTACACAAAGAAAAAAGTAAAAACACACAAAGAAAGTAGAAACACTATCTGCAGGGACATACACACATATACTAAACGTATTGCCAAGCAAATCTGCTCTACATGTCGTATGAGTGACCTTTTGTTATCACCAATGAAGTGTAAGTCTTTAAATGTTACGTATACGCATGGGCTGCTTATGAAGGTTGAACAGTGAATTGTGTTAGAAACACGCAAATGTATTACACACAATATAAATAAGTGATATAATAGAAATAAGTTTATATAAGCAGACAATAAATTTATTTCTCCTTTCAAAGAAAATCAGTAAATACTCAGCAGATATTATAGATTTCTTGATATATTTACATTACAATAAATGCCTACTTGCCGTTGTTACAAAATCTATTAATTCCAGCAAACGCCCACGAGATTAACGTATTTTGGGCATTCAATTGTTCGTTAGTCTGCAAATCACCAATTTTGTGTGCGAAAGCGCAGACACCAAGGTGGCAGAGAAAGTCGGCAAGAGTTGCTGAAGAGCGAAGAAGTGCACAGAAATTGAAGGTTTGTAATTATTTTTGCCACATTTGATTGCTCGTTTCATATCAGCTGCACTCAGAACTGTTTTACGTAATCAAATAATTTCTAATGATTTTTCTTTACGCAAAATAAATCCCCTCAAAGCAGGGATACTAAATGGAGGACGAAGTGAAGAGTTGTACACGTACAAAAAAAATAATTTTAATTATTGTTTTTAGGTTCGTAGGCGCATTCATTGGAAACGCTGACTCAGTCACGGTGATTGTATTGCAAACACATACATATATACAACCACGTGGGCGGTTTTAAGAAACATATTCCTTGGTGGGCGGCTTTAACAAATGGATACATTGATGCTACTGGACCGTGGTTGCGGCGGGGATTTTTGTTGACTGAGGAGAAGCTAATTATTTTACATTTAAGACACTTGAACGCTTATAATGTTGGTGTGATTGGTGCTTACACAGAAAGAAATAAAAACCAAGGAAAACAAGCACAATCGTCAAGAAGGGAATGATGCAAACAGACGTACATGTGGGCGTTTGCAGAATAGTTATGACGTTGCAAAACCGTTAAAATGTTATTTTGACAGTATTCAGTCAAAATATCTAAAAGTAGCGTGATGGTTGAGGAAGTGTTTAAAGTAAATAAAAATTTCCAGCACTCCGATGTAAGCGTTGTTATGGGAAATAAGCTGCTGTGTAGGTGTATTAAAGAGAGGAAAGGAAAAGTCTAAAAAACATTCAATTGCTTCTATAAAGTTGTCGGTAGAGATTTTTTTTTGGCGAATTTCGGCAACTTTTACATGACTGTTTCGACTTTTAAAGTATATGATGGCTAATTAGACTTTGA
>NW_017534531.1:440688-444808 GCF_001853355.1 Bactrocera latifrons | reverse complement strand
GAAACAAAAATAGAAAAAAAAAAAGTAAAAATAGAAAAAATATAGAAAAAAATAATAAAAAATACTTTAAAAAAGACCAAGAAAAACTTTTACTTCGGTTGCAGCGTAGCTAGTATAAACTTCACAAGTTTAAGTTTCTCTTATAAGTACTTGACTTTGATCAGTTTGTGTGCCAGCTATATGAATGGTTCGCTCTTGAAAATATGTTGAGATTATTGCGATGTCTTTGACAAAAGTTTGTGCCAAATTTCGTGAATATATCTCCTTAAATAAACATGTTTTCCATACAAGAACAAGAATTTGATCGTTCAGTTTGTATGACAGCTATATGCTATAATGATCCGATTTGAACAATTTTTTCGGACATTGCACTATAGTGCTAGGCAATAATCCATGCCAAATTTCATGAAGATATCTTATCAAATGAAAAAGTTTTCCATACAAGCACTTGATTTCGATCGTTCAGTTTGTATGCCAGCTATAGACTGTAGCAATCCGATCTGAAATTTTTTTTGGAGATTGTAGCATTGCCTAGGGAAATAGTCCATGCTAAATTTCGTGTAGATATCTCCACTAGTAAAAAAGTATTTCATACAGGAACTAAATTTAGATCGTTCAGTTTGTATGGCAGCTATATTCTACAGTAGTCCGATCCGAAAAATTTCTTCGGATATCGTAGCGTTGCCTATAGAAATAATCCAGGCCAAATTTCGTGAAGATATCTTATCAAATGAAAAAGTTTTCCATGCAAGCACTTGCTTCCGAGAGTTAAATTTGTATGGCAGCTACATATATGTATGATATAGTGGTGCCATATCGTCGGTTCCGCACATATGAACAGCTCTTTGGATGGAAAAGGATCTCTGCAAAATTTTGTAATGTTAAGAGAGTCATGCTCTTAAAGGCAATTGAGTACATAGCCTCCCAAGAAAGGATATTAAATCTTTTGGGATTTAAACTGCCAACTGAGCAAATTAACAATTAAAAAGTGAATGAGTAATATTATTAAACAATATGCGGGAAGCATAAAAAAAAGTTAAATATCAACAACAAAAAGAAAATAAATGGAAAACGAAGGCACACATAAAATCAGCTCACAAATTTGACCGCTGTTTTCGTAAACGAACGGGAACGTGGGAGCATGCTCAAACATACAAGCATTATAATATTAATGTATGTGCGCCGTGGAAGTGCGACTGATGAGTGGCATTAGCGCTTGAGTGGGTTCATTGAATGGCGTGCGTACGGGTCGCCAGGTGGTGGTGCGCAACAACAAAGTAGAATGCTTGGTAATATTGTTTGCAAACAAATTATTGCCGACGTAGATGCTCAGTGGCTTATTGACTATGAATATAATTCACATACAACAACCTTAATATATGCTTTATGCCACTTAAAGTAACTTAAGCTGTGGGCATAGTGCAAAAACCGAAAAAACATTTAAAAAAAAATCAATAAAATACCGTTATTCAAAGCAGAAAAAATAGAGAAATGAAGGATCAAATCTACATTAATCGTTAATTTCAGATTTCTTGTCACTTTTAGCTCTAAGTGTTAATATTTAGTACGATGCACTCTTGTACATATGACAACTTACTCAATGTCTTAACTCTTACCCTGTAGCTGGCTGCTGAGTTCATTGTGGCATCAGCTTCACACAATATTTCTTCTTACTATTCGATATTTGTTATTTTTGTACAAATATTTATTTTCTTTGGCGCAAAAGCAGTATTTCCAGCAAATATTTCATGACTAATCTCCAGCCTTGGCTGCTACGTGACACTTTCCAAATGTAAGGGCTAATAAAGTGTGAAATGAAAATATACAAAGGAAGCGTTCAAGTTTGCCGGAAATAACGCCAAATTTCAGAGCGTGCAATTTATAATTGTTTATTGTGTGTAATTGTTTTAAAAATAAAATCGTATGACTTTATTTGCTATTTGGTTTTTATTAACAGACTCCCTTGATTAATTCATTTAAAACTTTTTTGGAAAAAAATGCAAAAAGATTATAGAAATGTGTTCCTATATATGTAGTTGCTTAAAATAAAAGTAAAATACAGATTTTTTTAATGTTAAAAAATAAATAAAATTAAATTAAAATATAAAAACTCTATTTTTTATCTAAGCATAAAAAATAAAAATAAAAAAAAATTAAAAACATTAAAAAAAATAGGTGGCAACTCTATTTTTTAATGTATTTGTAAAACACGCCGCACTTCATTTCAGTTAATACTAAAATTGTTTTTGGAATTTCAATTTTTTCCTTTTATAAGGTGGCAACTCTGATAGTTTTTTTCATCTAAGGCCCCTTTAATTTATTTGTAAAATACCTTCAATGTCTAATAAGTTCAATATTTACATATTAAAATTTCAAATGGGTGGCAATACTCTGCTAGTTTCGGTAAAGCTATTAAAAAATTGCAGAAAAATATATTCGTATATATTAATATTTAATCATTTTTATAAACTGTGTAGCGTATAGTATGTTGTATAATTCTTTTTCTTTTGATAAAAAGGTGGCTACTCTGATTCTTTAACAAAGTGTTTTTAATTTTTGTAAAATACGTATAATTTTTTATTACTTCATATTTAAAAAAAATTCCAACTCTCAACACTGTGCTCTTTTCAAATTTTTTCTTTTGATGAGGTGGCAACTTTGAAGTTTTTTTTCATTTAAGTGCTTTTTAATTTATTTGTAAATTAACTGCAGTTTCTACTCAGTTGCATATTTACATATTAAGCTTTAAAATGGGTGGCAACATTCTACTGGTTTCATTGAAGCTTTTCAAAAATTTCAGTAAACTCGTATGTACAAATATATGTACATATGTATAAATAGAAGATGTGTTCGTACAACAAACATATGTAACTGTAATTTGTGTCTATCACAATCTCTTTGAGAGCAATCTATTCATTCCGCAACAACAAGCAATAATTACATAAGTGTATATAGTATAGCACTCCAATGTCCGACCGTTGTTGCCGATGGTAATGGAGCGTGAAATTAGAAAATTAATTTGTCAATATTTATACGAATTATTTGGAGGAAGTCTTAGAATTTCAAAGGAATTATAAAAATAAATACATGGCTAAGCAACAAGGTAACGCAACGCGCTCACGTTACGAGGAGGAGGAAAACCAAGTATAGGCAAAAAGTGTGCCGCATTAACTAAATGGTTGTGGAATTAAATTCAATCAGCTCAGGCAAGTCAGCTTAAGCAAGTTTAAGTATACGGAAATTAAGTGGTATGCTTTTAGGCGCAGCAACCAGCATTAAAATCATTTAAGCAGCGCTCAAAGTTTATATCCACGAACAAAACGTGCGCATGAACACAAACTTATTTCGCAGCAACTTTTCGGCGAGATTTAATCGATAAAATTTCCACGAAATGTAGCAACTGAGCACAGAGAAGACTCATTGCTTAAGCTTCGTGTGCATTAAGTGAAAAACAAATATGAAATGAACAGTTAAATATCGAGAAAGTTATTGAACTTGAAATGCTGTGGTGCTAAGAAAACCGTAAAAGAAAATATGCGACCAAATACCTTCGGAGAAATATGATTGAATACGTGAATGCCGTACTTTGATTACGCGCCACAATTTGTGACGTCAAATCGTTTAAATTGCAGGCTAAATACATTTCAGGCAACAACAGGTTCATAGTTTTTTGTTTTTTATATTAGTTTTAGCAACTTGAGTTCATAAGTTCAGCCAACTTACAATTGAATTTTGTGCCAAAAGGCGAAAATCTCAAATTTATGCTGGATATTCTTTTCACTTTAGCATTTGTTAGGTGTTTCACCTCATCCATTTTTTGTGTTAGGGAAATGTGTATTTTCGGGCAGCTATAGAATTCTCGCGAAAAAATCAACTGGAATACAGATTAGCGGCTCTTAAAAGCTTGAATATCTTAATATTAATGACTCAAGTTCACAGCAAGTACCTTTGAGATTACAATCTCGCGTTGCCAGCGGAAGCAATACAATGAAATGACATTCAACTTAAATATGACAAAAAAGGAACATTCGCTCAATGAAGCAAATAAGAAAAGCAGAAAATTTTTAAACAAAAAATAAAAAAAGAAAAGAAAAAGAAAAGAAAACACTAAAAATTAAAA
>NW_017534531.1:437827-439086 GCF_001853355.1 Bactrocera latifrons | reverse complement strand
ATGAACTTGATACAAAAAATCGAAACCAAAATTTAATTATCTTATAATTCAAAATATTACAATAAAAAAAAATATTAAAAATGAAGGTTTAAGAAAAAAAACTACACATAATAAAAATTAAAAACAAAAAACACTGAAAAAAATTAAGCTACTTAACAACAATTAATTAATTAATAATTGTCAACGAATAATTTTGTACGTTTAATTTTTTTTTCGCTTTTTCTTGCCCAAACACATAAGCATGTCAATGCGTCCAACGAATACATTTCAATTTGAAGTGTCAACGTTTATTTGGAGGAAACAGATTTTCGTTAGTTTTTTCTTGTCTTAAAATACACAAGCACTCCTTTGTCAGCCAAGAGCACACGCTTTCTGACCGGCAAAAATACGTGCCAGTAAATAAACTTGTATCACACAAGCATACATACAATGTATATGTACATATGTATATGTGTAATACATATATACATGTGTAATGTGTAATACATATATGCATATGTATGCCTATAAATACTCAAGTGCATATGTCTTATGTACGATGCTGTGCGACAATCAATCATTCGTGTCGTTAAATAAATGTGCATATATTTCAAGTGTCGCTTCGATTGTCGTTTTAATGGCAATTTAACCTTAAATGTGATTTATTTTGTAAATTACAAATGAGCGTTCGATGCTTTAGACTGCAGCGAAGCACCCGCTAATCACCCGCTGTATGCGCCCAGTGCGCACAACACTATAAGTAATACAGACAGCAGCAGCACAGTAATGCAACGTTTGAGAGCCCTGTAGGAATGGGACAGAAAAAAGTTGGCCGGTAGGAAAAGCGCCGCAGAAAAATTCCGAAATGCTTTAATGAAAACCTAATGAAGCTTTTTGCATACAAATTTATTTGATGTAAATTTTAACTTTTTAGGGTTGCCAGATTTTTAGAAATAATTATACAGTTAATTTTTATTATAACGCAAATGTGGCGCACATTTGTATATAAAACATTTTGCACTAATTTTAGTGTTTTAGTGTTGCGAGATTTTTTGAAAAATAAAAAACTATTGCGACGTTAGTGCCAATTGTATATAAATAACTAATTCATTGTAATTTTAATTAAATTAAATTAATTAAATTTTAAGGTTGCCATACATATTTACATACATATGTATATTATACTATATATATATGTATGTACATTCATATATTATATACTATATTATTAATCATAACCTTTTGTCATCGGCAATTTCCCACTGCATCGTTGAGCGCTT
>NW_017534531.1:432758-436156 GCF_001853355.1 Bactrocera latifrons | reverse complement strand
ATTGAAATATTATAAAAATAGAAAAAAAAAATTTACAAAATTAAATAATTAAACGAAAATACAACTTTTTTTTTCCTAAAATCTTCGTTCATTAGAGTCTAAACTCCATTTGTGCATTTTTTTATACCAGAAAGAATTCTAATTTACACAAACGTTATCTTTCGCAAAGTTTTCCTAAACTACGTACAAAACTATGTAGAGCATTTTCAAGATTTGAATAAACAATTAACTCTTATCACAGCGGCAGATCAGCACGCTAAGCGTAATGCCCCGAATGCGGCGAGCACAGTATGAATGAATGAAAAGCTTAAAGTTGTTTACAAAATATGCTACGCCGCTAGAACTTTGACCCTGTGGATATTAGCATACAAATATGTATATATTCTAGAGCAATGACAACAGTAGCCACTAACAATGGGCAGCAGATTAAGCAACAAAATATACGGTGAAACACCGCGTCTGCTGCTAAAAGAAATGGAACAAGGAAAAATATGCAAACGTTAATATAATATATGCGTACATACTTTTGCTTCTTTATAGGCGTACACACCGCTTACATACATATGTATGTACAAATATCCATACTTACATACAGACATACATCTTTACATACATACATACATATAAACATACAAATTACCATACAAACACATATACATACATACGCATACACCTACAAACATTTGTGAATGGTGGGTGGCGGCAAGTCAGCGGCAGGTCCAGCGTCTGTCTCTTATACACATCTAGATGTGTATAAGAGACAGTCTTTACATACATACATACATATAAACATACAAATTACCATACAAACACATATACATACATACGCATACACCTACAAACATTTGTGAATGGTGGGTGGCGGCAAGTCAGCGGCAGGTCCAGCGTAGACGCCAAGCAAACAAGCCACGCCAAACATACAGACGCAATACATCATCAGTATGTATGTAGGCACAATAATCGCCACAAAAGAGCTGTCAACCGGGCACTTTTCTGCTTAAATAAGCGCGCCACGAATTATTGCCGCCAGCAACCTTCAACGCTGCCGCTTCTGATATATGAGTACAACAGTGCGTTATAAATGAGTTTTCATATGCCGACATATGCAAATACATAATTGTAATTGACTTTTGTAGTGATCAACGAAATTCCTCAAAGCAATTACACACTCCAAGACATACATAAATGCACTGTCATAAAATAAAAAAATTGCGCTAATGACAGCAGGAAAATTTAAACAAATATAGGAAAACGATTTGCGCCCGGTGTATTTGTGTTTTCATGCACTTAGCACCTTAATTTCTTAATTTCAACTTAGCAGCTTAATTTGAACTGTTATGACAGCGACAGTGGCGTCAAATTATTTGCCGGAAAAATCACAAGGAATAAAATTTTGTTATGGCTGGTTGGTATATAATGATGTGTGACACCACATTTGATTTGCAAGCAAGCTGTATAACAAAGTGCTATTGACGCGTCGGCGGTGCGTATGAGTAATGTGGAAGTGTGTTGGGTAATTAAAGGTAACTCATACGCCATGACGCGCCAAGTGCAGAAAGGGTGAAATCAGGCATAACGCTAGATGATGTAAAACACAAAAAAAAAATTATAATTTGTATGGCATGTGAAGGTCAATGTGAAGCTCAGCAGTTTCAAGTCACTTCGCCTTAATAATAAACGTCGGCTAATCGGTTGGAAGTAGCATGCAATAATGCAAGCCGCACAATTAACATTATTGGCTTGCGTTTTAAAACAACGGCGTAGCGGAAGAAATGTAGAGAATTTGTAGGGAAATATACATTTACGTATGCATTTCTGGTAAAAACGTACAGTGAAGGATTTTTGACGTATTGCGGCAATAAAAAATATCAACACAAATTATGTGCAGGCAAGGAAAGCCATGTAAATATTATATATTATAGTAACTATGCATAAATATACTTTAAATGTAAATATTTTAAATATATTATACACATAAATCCACACATTAGACGACCTAAGCGGAATACGTTATGCTCATTAATATTTTAGTTCTAGTCAATTTCAATAAATGCCAAATGTATGTTGCATTTCGACATTTCAATGTCACAAAAAAAAAGCAGAAAATAATAAAAATACTAACAACAATAGAAAAAAGAAAATAGAACGTTGACCTCGATTGCAGCGAAAATATTATACCCGTCACAGTTATATTTCTTATAGTACAAAATAGTTTTCCTGTAAGGACTTAATTTTGATGGCTCAGTTTATATGACAGCTATATGCTATAGTGGTTCGATCTGTATGATTTGTTCGCAGGTTGTAGCGCTGAATAGGGCTATGACTCATGTCAAATTTCGTGAAAATATCTCGACAAATAAAAAAGTTTTCCATACAAGTACCTGATTTTGGATCGTTCACTTTATATCACAGCTATATGCTATAGTTGTCCCATATAAATAATTTGTTTGAAAATTGTAGCATTGTGTCTGATAATAATTTATGCCCAGTTTCCTGAAGATATCTCGACAAATAAAAAAGTTTTTCATATAAGAACTTAAGTTTGATGGTTCAGTTTGTATGGCAGCTATATGCTATTGTGGTCCGATCTGAACAATTTGTTTGGAAATTATAGCAATGAGTTGGTAAATAATTTATGCCCAATATCCTGAAGATATCTCGACAAATAAAAAAGTTTTTCATATAAAAACTTAAATTTGATCGTTCAGTTTGTATTGCAGCTATATGCTATAATGATCCGATATCGACCATTCCGACAAATGAGTTGCGGCTTGGGTAGCAAAAAACGTTTGCAAAGTTTTATATCGATATCTCAGAAACTAAGGTACAAAGTCAATTGATGCTGTTCGGGGCATAAAAATGACAAAGAAATAAAATAAAAAGGAAAAATATAAATAATAATAGGCAGTAACAATAGAAATTGCATTGAAGATATTTTCCAGTATTTTATAGGCTATCACATAAATATTACTCAGAAATTGTTATTTACATTCAACCGCAAATTTCACGGAAAGTGCGTAAATTATACGACTGCTTAGCCATTTGAGGCAATAAAGAAAATAACCATTTTTGTGATGCACTTAATTGCGCTGCTGACAGGTGAATTGTTTGGCATGCAAGCTGAATGCGCACGCGAGATATTTGTGAAAAATTTATAACTACATAAATTTATACATATGTATAAGCACATAATTTCCACATGTACATAGATGTATATCTAGGTACGCAAAGAGTAGGTACATAAGTAATAGAGCGGCAATGTCAACTGCCGTGTGGTGGCATTGCGTTGCCGTGCGGAGAGCGGATATTTAGAAAAACTATTTAGTTGCTTTGGTATTAATATTTAAAGCAATAAAGCCAAAAACAAATTTTAATTATTTTTAGAAAAAAATTTAATT
>NW_017534531.1:429310-431893 GCF_001853355.1 Bactrocera latifrons | reverse complement strand
GTTTAATTTTTTGTTTTTTAATTTTTATTTAAAATTTAATTTTTGTTTTAATGTCATACGCTAAGTTAAGGTGCCGCATATTCTCGGTGTAAARTAATTTGTTAAATTTTTTGTTTAACTTGAAAATAAGTTAATTTATTTAAGTCAAGTGAAGTCAAGTTAAGTTATGTTAAATTAAGTGAAGTTATAGTTGAGTCATATTAATTTAAGTTAAGCTAAGTTACAACAACTTCTGATGATTTTGTAAACGTATACAAGAATACTATTYACATAAATTTCACTGTAAATCATAACCTCAAAATATAATTAAATAATGTATGCTTCAATATTTTCTAATATAATATRAAGTCTCTCTCTGCTCTCTTTCCAATTACATACAACATAATAAAGTGTTTTTGAAAGTTCGTACTATTGAAGAGTTAAGAACAAACATCAATATTCAAACGCCGCTACTTTTGGTTGCCTTCGTAGATTAATAACCCTATTTTCGATATAAAGAATAAAAGTTGAGTACTCACGTTTTACACTCGGAACTGCTTGGTGCGCGTAACTCCAACATTTGTGATGTTTTTGTCTTAATTAAAAAGAATGAATTCTTGTCGGCCGCTTCTTGTCGCACCAGTGTCTCTGAATCGATGCTCATAATGGGGTTGACGGGCTTATTATTGACCTCAGTGTTGCGTGGGGCATGCAAATATTTCAACGAATATTTATCGTCCTGCGTTGTGATAAAAGAAAGCACATATAAATTTATTTATGTTAAGGTAAGAAAGTTAAATGTAAAAAGTACCTGTTTGGTTAGCAACACAATCATATCCTCGAAGAGTAGACCGTGCAATTGTATGCTGGGATTCTTTTTCATTGTCAAGCTACCGTCATGTATGAGACGGTACTGCGTTAAGTCCAAATTCTGCGCAAAAAAAAAAAAAGAAGAAAGTCATTAAAGAATCTAGTTTAACGTGTAGATTTATAGTGTGGCGTACCTTAAATTCATCCTTGTCGAAGGTTGATTTGTCCAATTTCCGCTGAATGTTTTGCAATCTGCAAGTGAAGCGAGAAAAACAATGTTATAAACATAATAATTGCGCAATTGTTGTAAAAYAAATGCAAATAGTACTCACTTGTGCGTGTCTTCGGCGGTCTTTACAGCCTGATTTACATCGACGAGTATCTTTTTCGACGACTCGAGCGCACACCGTATAGCCTCCGCCTCGGACAGGTCATCGGGCACCACGCGTATCGTCACTTTGTACAGATTTTCGAAGAGCAGCGGATACTTGGTTAGACGCTGCAGCACCGCCGGCAGCAAGTCTTTCAACTGCAGACGTCGACAGGCCTTATGCGATTCGGCCTTATTCAAGAGCTTCTGCAATTGTTCGTCCTTGCGACGTTTCTCCTTCAGCGCCTCTAATGCGATTTGTTGACGCGCACAGAATTGTTGTGCATATTGGCATAAATCATCACCGGACTTGCCAAAGAACATGCCCGATAGCAGATCGCCAATATGTGTGACCACGTGATTGTGTTCGACACGACGTTGCTTCAATTGTTGTTCGAAGGTTGTGTGGATTTCGCGCAGCGAGAGTAATGCAGGCGGGAAAAGGAGCGTTAAATGTTCTGCCGTCAGCAGACTGCTTTCCTGCAGCGGTAAGAGGAAGAGACGTTCCAATAGTTTGAGAATGCGCACGTGACTGCGCTCGGTTTGGTAAATTTCTACAAGAGAAATGGAAAAATTTATTAATATAAATAAATTATTATTTGTATAATTGGTAGCATGCATATAATTGGGCATGTCACTCACCATTTATAATCTCCTGTCGCTTTTTCTCCGCATCGGTGAGCGCAGCCAATAGCTCGGCCGTGACATTTGAACTCCAATCGGCCTCGTTGAGATCATCCTCCTCGTCACTCTCGAAATTCCACTGTCKCTGTCCGGGCTGTCCGCTGCCAACGCCACCAAAACTGCTGCCCCAAAARCTGGTGTTCATCGAGCCGCCACCGATGCTGCCATGAAACGAGTCCTGATGGCTGTGCTGGTGCATGTGATGGTGCGGTGTGGTGTGGTGGGCGTGCATGCTGTGGTGATGTGTAATCGGATGGCCGGTGGCAGTGGCGGTTGCACCACCGGCGCCACCCACTTGTTCCATTGAGGTGCTGGGACTCTCAGAGCCGCCACCCGAAGAAAGACTAGAATTGGAACTTGCGGTGAAGTTGGAATTGGAGAGTCCAACATCGGCTTGCTCATCGCTAAAATGGCAGGAGAGAAAAATAAATTCAAGAGATATTAGTAAAGCTATAATTAATTTGTGGATATATGTATGTATAATGATTGTGTGTATTTATATCGTTGTTCAGAAAATTTTTTCGACTCCATTTTTTTTGGGGGGAAAAACGCAAGTATTTAAAATAAATAATTTATTTCAAATAAAATGAAATATAAACTCTAGCAACATTTTTCTAGGAACATTAGGTTAATTAAGAAATATTGAATTAAATTTAATTAATTAATTGAAATACTTAAGTTAGTTTGAATTTAAATTCATAATTAATATGCAATTAATATAAATGATGCTAAAATAATTT
>NW_017534531.1:415189-429116 GCF_001853355.1 Bactrocera latifrons | reverse complement strand
TCTCAAATATTTCCTTACATACTTTAGCCACATTTTCCTAAGAAAATTAAGTTAATTAAGAAAAAAGAAAAACAAATTGAACTAAATTAACATAGATATATGTATGTAGTTATAAAATAATATATGTTTCTTATGTAAATTGAATTAATTTAATTACTAAAAAATTAATAATTAGTTAATTATCTAATTTATATAACTGAGGAATAATTAAAAAATTAATTACTTAATTAGTGTAATGAAAACAAAATTAATTCACAACTATAAATGATATTACTTTTATTAATAAATTTAAGCTGTCACATGAAGCTAGAATGCATCAGGCTTACTAAACTAATTAACAAAACTTAATTGAGCTAATTTTRTTAACGTAATAAAGGAAAAATTAATTCATAATTATAGAAAAGTTCACGTTAGTTAATTAAATTGTATTCATAAGCTGTCATATTAAATTTAATTAAGGTAATTAAGACAAAATTAATAAATAATTATAAGTAATATTACGTTAAGTAATTAATTTGAGCTAACTAAACTTAATTAAACTAATTTAATTGATGTTAAAGAAAAATTAATTTATAATTATACTAGCTTCACCTKAGCTAATTAATTTGCCTACATCAGCTGTCATATAAAGCTAAAATCGATAGGTCTTACTAAACTAAATAACAAAACTTAACTAACATATTTTAATTAAGGCAATAAAAATAAAATTAGTTCATAATTATAAATAAATTTAAGTTAATTAATGAATTTGAGTAAAAAAGCTGCTACATATATTAAAACTAACTTAACTACTAAAATATATTAAACCTGCTAAAATAATTWAMAAATTTAAATTGAATAAATTTAATTAATGTAATTAGGGTAAAATTAATTTATAATTATGAAAAAATTGCGTTGAGCTGTCACATATAGCTAAAATGGATCAGTCTTACTAAACTATTTCAACTTGTGTAAATTAAATTAATTTAATTAATGTATTTAAGACAAAATAAATTCATAATTATTGATAAGCTCACTTTAATGAATTAATTTGAGTTAAAAAGCTGCCRCATATTTATGGCCAAAATAAATTAAACCTGCTAAACTAATTAACAAATTTAAAATACACTAATTTCATTAACGTCATGAAGACAAAATTAATTAATAATTATAAAAAAAATTTACGTTAATTAAGTTAAATGGATCAGTCTCACTAATTAATAAAACTTAATTAAATTAATTTAATTAATATAATTAAGACAAAATTAATTAATTATTATAAATAAGCTTACGTAAATTAAATAATTTGAGTTAAACAGCTGTCACATCTGGTCGAAATAAATTAATTAACAAAATTTAATTAAATTAGTGTAACTAAGACAAAATTTAGTTATAATTATATATAATTTTACGTTGAATTAATTTGAGTTCATAAGCTGCCACATATTTATGACCAAAATAAATTAAACCTGCTAAACTAATTAACAAATTTAAAATACACTAATTTCATTAACGTCATGAAGACAAAATTAATTAATAATTATAAAAAAATTTACGTTAATTAATTACTTTGACTTCATAAGCTGTCGCATAAAGTTAAAGTGGATCAGTCTCACTAATTAACAAAACTTAATTAAATTAATTTAATTAATATAATTAAGACAAAATTAATTAATTATTATAAATAAGTTTACGTAAATTAAATAATTTGAGTTAAACAGCTGTCACATCTGGTCGAAATAAATTAAACTTGCTAAACTAATTAACAAAATTTAATTAAATTAGTGTAATTAAGACAAAATTTAGTTATAATTATATATAATTTAACGTTAATTATTTAATTTAATTAATTAATTTGAGTTCATAAGCTGTTACTTAAAACTAGAGCGGATCAGCATTTCAACTAATTAACAAAACTAAATTAAATGAGTTCGATTTCCAATACAAACTGTTGCCCTGGTTTTAAAATGGCCGTTGCTGCGTCAAACTTACTTGTCATAATTATAGCCGAGTATTTCCTTAAAGCTTTTGCTGCGCGTATAACGGATTTTACTCTTCATCTTGTTGGCGATTTTACACTTTTCGCGGGCACATTGAGTGCGCTACAGTTACTTTTTACAGTTATAATACTAGTTTGCGTTTATTAGCACTTCGGTGAACTACACTGGGTTATTTGATGACATAATGTCGTTGTTTAATATTTATTATTATTATTTTTATTATTATTATTATTTTTATTTAAAACTTTCAATGCAAACTCCAAATCGCATTTAATATTTGGCTTTCCTAAAACATATTTCGTAAGCGATTATTATGTGACCTTGTCTTGAAAGAAGAAAAAAAAATATTGCACAATTGCTCAATTGCCACAAGTACTACCGTTACTAACGTTACACGCTCATCGGTAAGCGCTAACCTGTTGCTAACAATATGCGATAAGACACTGCCAGCAGAAGGCGCTTGCATAAACCTGTCAGTGGCTGGTCGGTCGATCGAATTGAGGACCTCAGAGCACAGCACGACGCCGCCAACAGCCAACAGCCAATGACGCTGCGAGACTGCGCCTGTATTGAAGTGAACTTGTCAGTGACAACAACAACAAYACAGTCACCGCTACCAACACACAAATAACGGTGAATTTATGCTCTATAATCATTGCAACTGCCGYAGGTGACAACCCGGTGACCCCGCCATGTCTGCGACGGACAACTGTCGCCGCGTCTGCTCTGACCCAATACACCCAGAACGACAAATAAACACACACACWCACGCACATACATAGTGTAGAGGCGCAAGTAAACATATACACACATACAAACGCTCTSACTTACACGAACACACCCGCAGTTGCTTGCGCTGCTGCTCTAATGCGCCGCGCACTAATAAGTGTCAGTCGCAAACGTAATGAAAACATAAACTGGCATTTATACAACAAGTCTGCAAGTCACACTGACTGCTTTGCTGTMGCCATACATGCATGCATGGGTGTTATTGCTGGTAATTCAAGACTATTGGCCTACTTAGTGGCGCTGGAGCACATATAACACCGTAACGCTTGTATTGGTGAGTAGGGTATTATATATGTATTAGGGTGGTCTTTTATTTCCCAAGTTGATTTATATACACTTAACGGGGTATATTAATTTTGTCAGGAAGCTTGCAAAGTCCAAAACGAAATGTCGGAGATCTTATACAAATATATATAAATGTTCAGTATTATCAGCTGAGTCGATTTAGCCATGGCTGCCTGTCTGTATATACGCGATCTGGCCCCTCAGTTTTTGAGATATCGAACTGTAATTTTGCACACGTCTTTTTTTCACCAAAAAGCTGCTCATTTGTCAGAATCGCTGATATCGGATCACCATAGCATATAGTTGCCATACAAACGCACCCATTAAACTCAAGTCCGACTATGGAAAACTATTTTATTTGTCAAGCTATCAATATCAAATTTGACATGGATTATAACCTAMRCATTCGCTATAATYTCCGAATATATTGTTAAAATGGGATCACTATAGCATATAGCTGACATACAAACTGAACGAACGAAATCAATTGCTTGTATGCAAAACTTTTGTATTTGAAGAGATATCTTCACGAAATTTAGCACGAATTATTTTCCGTAGCAACGCTATAATATCCGTAGATATTTTCCAGATCGGATTACTATAGTTTATAGCTTTCATACAAACTGAACGAACGAAATCAATTGCTTGTATGGAAAACTTTTTTATTTGACGAGATATTATCAAGAAATTGGGCATGGATTATTGCCCAGGGCTATAATGTAATCTCTGAAAAAATTGTTCAGATCGGAGCATTATAGCATATAGCCGCCATACAAACTGGAATCTACAAAAAATCTCACACGAAATATTTGGGAAAAATAAATAATTTAGACACGATTTAAATCAAAAATACAGAGCTTGTTTATGTTGCATTTTTCGTTTCGAGTCAAAAATCGCAACTTTGGAAAATCAAAAACTAAAAAAAAAAAAATCAACGTGAGAAATAACGAACACCCTAATGTATGTATATGAATATGTGTATCGACAGACCAATAATATGATATGTGGTTTATAAGGATAGCGCCACACACGCGCAACCTGCCATTAAGACACACATATATCCATACATTCAACCTGCACGCACACATACATACATATGTACAAGCAACACACTGGCGCTAAGGTTACGAAGTCAAGTGTATTGACTACTTTCGCAATGAAATGCATACGAAACGGATGAAAGTGCTATGAATTATGCCACACATATAGACTCACGCTGGTGCTGCTGTAGATTTCCATACTTTTCAAAGCGTGCACACTCCTTGCCAGACACATGCAACCCCCTCCCCGCCACAACTTCGTAAGCAATAATTGCCAATTGCGATTGCGTAATGCAATCAGTTGCTTGCTTTGTGGCAGTCACATTATTATTGCAAGCCTTTATTGCGCTATTGTTGTCATAGCTATTGTTGTTGTTGTTGCCTGGATATACTAMCCTTCAGTGGCATAATTCCGGTTAAGGTCAACTGCGCCGAGAAGCGCTGCACTTAACGGCACCCTGCTTTCCTTGCATTGCAGTTAAGTCAATATTTGCACTTCGCTTTGGCCATTTTTACTCTCGCGTATTACAAAAATAGTTTTGCGCCAATAATTTCAACTACTTTATGCATTTATGATAATTGCTGACAGTGAAAGTTTGGTTTCAATGCAAAAGTTTTAGAATGTTGAAGTGAAGGGGTGATGGATAGTAGGGGAAATTATAGAATTTTTATATTTACATACTTGGTACAAGTGGCAACTTTTTTAAAAAAGTTTCAGAAAATTCAAAAAAAAAAAAAAAAAAATCTTAAGTACAGTTGGCAACTTTGTCAGATATTTTGAATTATTATTTTTTAACTCAAAATAGCTCTGTTTCAAGTTTTTAAAATTTTTAGAAAAAAAACTAAATATAAACATAAAGTACAAGTGGCAAGATATACATATATTATAATTTTTTGTATTAAGTATATGTAGTTGTTTCTTTTTAAACCTGTTTAAAGTTTTTAAGAAAATTTAGAAAATTAAAAAAAAAATCTTGCATACAAGTGGCAACTTCGTCAGATATTTTGGTTTATCTTTTCTTTTGAACTAAAAATAATGCTAACGCTGTTTCATGTTTTCAAAAAATTTTAGAAAAAAAATTGTCTTAAGTACAGGTGGCAACATCATACGATATGTTCTCTGATATACTGTTTTAACTAAATATAGCTGTTGTAAACTTGTAAAAAGTTTTTAAATTGTTTCAGGAAGTTAAAAACAATTGCTTTGAGTATAGGTGGCTGACGAAGTTGCATATATTTTATAATTTTTTTTTTTCAACTAAAAAATTAAAACTTTCAGAAAATTAAAGAAAAAATCTTGAGTACAGGTGGCAACTTCATCAGATATTTTAATTTATTTTTTATTAAATAACTCTGTTTAAAGTTTATAAGAATTGTTTGAAAATTAAAAAAAATACTTGAGTACAGGTGGCAACTACCTTAGATATTTTGACTTATCTTTTTTTCAACTCAAAATAGCTGTGGTAAACCTGTTTCAAGTTTTTAAAATTTATTAGAAAAAAAAAATGTTTTGAGTACAGGTGGCAACGTCGTCAGATATTTTAGTTGATCTTTTTTTTCAATAGTTGTGGTAACACTGTTTCAAGTTTTTAGAAATTTTCAGAAAATTAAAAAATTAAAATAAAAAAATGTGTCTTGAGTACAGGTGGTAACTTCGTCAGATATTTTGGTTTATCTTTTTTTCAACTAAAATAATTTTGTTAACCTTGTTTCAAGAATTTAAAAAGTTTCAGAAAATTAAACAAAATATGTTATCTTCAGTACAGGTGGCAACTTTGTCGGATATTTTGATTTGTTTTTTTTTCAACTAAAAATAGTTGTGGCAACACTGCTTCTAGTTTTTAAAAAATTTCTAAAGATTAAAAAACTTCTTGAGTACAGGTGGCAACTTCGTCAGTTATCTTTCGTTGTTTATCTTTTCATATGAACTAAAAATAGTTGTGGTAACCTTGTTTCAAGTTTTAAAAATTTTCAGATGATTAAAAAATATATGTATAAACAAAAGATGTTATCTTCAGTACAGGTGGCAACTTTGTCGGATATTTTGATTTGTTGTTTTTTTTTAACTAAAAATAGTTGTGGTAACCTTGTTTTAAGTTTTTAAAAAAAATCTTGAGTGTAGGTGGCAACTTCGTCAGCTGTTGTGGTTTATCTTTTCATATGAAGCAAAAATAATTGTTTTAACCCTGTTTCAAGTTTTAAAAATTTCAGAATATTAAAAAATATATGTATAGAATATACTTCAGGACAGGTGGCAACTGTGCAGATAACATTTGGCTGGCAACCCTACCAAAGAATCTCTAGGWGCATGCTCATGAACTTTTTCAACATTTTTTTGACCCTTATAAATCAAGCTTTTATTGAAAATAATATTAAACATATAAAATGTATATTTAAAAAAACAACACCAACAAAACCTCTTTTATTGCAAGTGGTTATATCCSCTAAAGTGTAATTAAACAAGAAATAAGGTATTGCAGGATAAGCTAAAAAAAACTTAACTATAAACCAAAATAGCCCACTTCTGTCCACTCCAGGCGCGAGGCAGAAAAAAAAACAAAAAACGAAAGGAAAAAAATAAAGTGAAACAGCTGTTTTTGTTATTGTTGTTGGAATTAAGCGTTTATGTTGACAACGGCAAAGCGTAAAAAGTCCTGCGAATTTTTTGTCAACAGTGACCGAGCAAYATTGCCAGAGACGCGTGTAAACATAAACACCGATACACACATACTTACAAARACAACAACAATTCAAATATGTTTTTATATTAAAAGCGTTAGGCCGATTATTACTTGTTATTGTTGCAGTTGTTGTTCGCCCATCAAGCTTATTTGTATTTGAGTAATATTTGAGAGTACGACAGATGGTCATGTGCATTTGTGTGTGTGTGTCCTCTTCCTCTGGATGTAACTAATATCCGGTCAATAGCATTTAGTATTGAAAAAAACAGAGAAAAAACAAACGCAGCAAATGACATTGGAGCGCTTAGAAAGGGAGCGCCCACAGCGCAATGACAGCGCAGGCGATGTCTGTGAGAAAAAACAACAAAAACAGCCATAAATATTACTAATGTGGTGATGAGCTAAGTACTAATTGGACGCGTGGCTGCTAGGAATTTTTTGCACATTGTTTTTGCTTTGTATTTGTATTTTTTGTTTTTGTTGTTGTACTACATTAGTTAGTTTTTCAGTAATATTGCAAAAAAACGTCGACAGCGAACTGAAAATGGAAAAGTTTTCATAATTTTCCACTGACGTGACATGGGCGCTGCGCCTGCAGGTGTATGTGTGAGTGTGTGTATGTACRTAAGTGTATATATGTATATAGTTGTGTCTGTGTGAGTGACAGTTCCTGCTGGCTGCGGCTTATGTCAATAATTTAATTAATATGTTACTTGATTAGATAAGCCGCGAMTGCGCCGCAATGTATGCTACATATTTTTGAAAAAAGCGGAAAAAAAGAAACATTGTTAACTTTGGCTGCACCAAAGCTGTCATACTCATAAGGGATGCTTTTTTTTATAGCATAATATGTTAAAAAATATTTATACCGTACACAAATAAAGAAGTTTCYATGCAAGAACTTGATCTTCATCACTCAGTATGTATGACCGCCATATGCTATAGTGATCCGATTTGGAAATTTTTTTCGGATATTTTAGAGTTGCCTTAGACAGTAACCCTTGYTAAGTTTTGTGAAGATATCTCGGCAAACAAAAAAATGTTTCTTACAAGGATTTGCTCTGGATCGTGCAGTTTACACGACAGCTATATGCTTAAGTCATCTGATCTGAATGAAATTTTCGGAAATTGTAGCTGTGTTTTAAATAATAATTACTGCCAATTTTCATGACGATACCTTGACAAATAAAAAAGTTGTCTATATAAGCACTTGAATCCAATCGTTGAGTTTGTATGACAGCTATATGCAATAGTGGTCCGATATCGGCGATTCTGACAAATGAGCAGCTGCTTAGTAAGAAAAGGACGTGTGCCGAATTGCAGATCGATATCTCAAAAAATATAATATAAATTTTAATATTATATGTCCTGTTCAGGGTATACAAACACGCTCTCATACATTCCCATACATGATCACACATATGTATTACATACATTCACACACATATGTATGCTGTGTGTTATTGACCTAATTTGTGCCACGAATGTAGACAATTAATTTTTTATTGCGTGGATTTTCAAATGTAACTAGGTAAGTACTAGATATATGTACATATATGTACATTTGTATATGTGTTTGTTGTTGGGCACAGTTAAGCATGCCACCTCGGTGTCAGCGAACTGTGTCAGTCTGCTGGGCGCACTCAACTCCAGTCAAAATGTTTATACAATMTCACAGCAGCCAGACAGACAAAGAGACATGTTGGTGTGTAGACGTGTTGCCTACCTATAGGCGCTGAGCACATGTTGCATACATTATTGCTTGATTATTATGATGACCACGTTGATAATGGAATTATTTTGAACAAATAATCGCTTTGATTTTTGCTACTTTGATATATTTGTCTACTGGTGTTGAGGCGCCTAAAAACATGCCTTCTTTTGCTTATACATTTCTATGTAATTTAATTTATTCGCGCTTTTGGCAAGAACATAATTTGCGCGTTGAAATATTGTAAACCAATAGACAAAAGGACATTTAACAGCAGTATAGATAGTCGCTAAAAACAAAATAGGGTGAGGAAGAGAGAGAAAGAGAAAGACAAACACAAATTTGTTTGCATACATACATATATTTTATATTGGGTTGATTGTACGAATATTTAGGCGTGCAAAAATTCGTTTGCCGCAAATGACCTGACAACAATTGTACCKTTATGTTGCTAAGCAGCGCTGTTGTCAGCTTTGAGAGTATTTTCCGTGCTTATGTGAAGTCTTTAGCATACCTTAAGGGACACATGGTTGTACGGTGAAAACGGCGGCTTAGAAGACAGCTACATGACGACAAAATTAAGCCTTTAGGCATTTCATTGGTTGGTAAATAAAATAAAAAATTAACATGTTGAACAAAAAGTTTACATTTTATAGCTAAAGTGCTTTATTACTATYTGAGATAATAGAAATGTTGAAAGTTAGTAATTTGTTATGACTTTCCGAAAAACTATATTTCCTTTCGACAAAAGTTACAACGTTATTTTTTGGTAGAAGAAAAAATGTGCTAGAAATATTTTCAAAGGATTATTTCCGAGGATTAGGATTTTGGCATTACTTTGATTTAGAGCGATCAGTTTGTATGGCAGCTATATGCTATAGTGATCCGACCTGAAGAATTTCAATACAAATTTTTGCGTTTTCTTGAGAAATATTCCTTGCGGAATTTCGTGAAGATATCYTGCAAAATAAAAAAGTTTCCCATACAAGGACCTGAGTTTGATCGATCAATTTGTATGGCTGCTATATAGTGGTCCAATTTGAACAATTTCTTCAGATATTGTGACGCTGCCTTAGACAATATTTCATGCCAAATTTCATGAAGWTGCCTTGTCAAATATAATAGTTTCATCGRTCAGTTTGTAAAACATGGCGGYWATATGGTTAAATCGGCTCAACWCGTTACGTTGATCCTTTATGTATATACYTCATTAGATYTCCRACGTTTCCTTCGGGGTGTTACAAACTTCGTTACAAACTTAGTGTATATTWTTTARGGTATAAAATACACATTTCGAGCTGTAAAACATATTCATAACTAATATGAGGGATATAATTAAGCTTCTAAGTAATATTTMAAAACCACGAAAATACTTATTTAGTTTGAAATATTCAGATGTTATTGAAGAATATTTATTTAGAATAAAAAAAAAAATAAAAATAAATCGGAATTAAACTTCAACTTTTTCTAGTCTAGGTAAAAGTTAAAAAAAGGAAAAAATTTTGTTCCGATGTTTTTCAACTGAAAGCSTTATACCTGTGGATTTATCATAAGCTTTTATTGGGAAATTGTCGCTTGGGAAAAAACGCAACAAGGTAAATAGCAAAAAGAAAATTTTATACGAGTACAAACAAGTGAACCTAAAATATATATAAATATATACTTCCAGCAAAATAAGCGAGAAAATCGAATTTTTCGATAGAAAGGATCAAGGAAATATAAATATATGAATGAGTGCTTTCAAAACTGAAATTAGCAGTGTTAGAGCTTTGCTTTTCCCCAAGTGAAAACACAGAAAGTATTATAACACGATTAAGTATTGTTTAAGTTCAAAAGMCACCGTTAAAATGGTAAAAATGAAAACAAGAAATATAATATGTGAAAAGCGAAAATAAAAACAACAGCACGTAAAACAAAGTGTTGCCAATAGCAAATGAAGGAGTTTTTAGTTGACTTTGGTTGCAAAATTTTTATTTCATTACATTTTTTTTCCATTTTATTTCTCACTTTTCTGCTTCAACGCATTAAAACGGAAAATCTTTCCATTCGCTTTGCGAAAATGCGCTTAGCTTGGGGGAGGGGTTTTATGAGTCACTTCGCTTTGGTGTGACATTCTTCTAAGTTTTTGAGCTTCAAAGCAGCTTCTTAAAAGCATTCGATTGCCAGACGCAGACACTTTGTGAGCAATGCGTAGCAGAAGTGCGAATAATATTTCAAAGAAAGCATAAAAAAGTTTCAATTATTGGCGAGCGCTTAGGAGTTACCAAGCGAGATACGGAAAGCGAGTCGGTATGGTATACACCCCCTACAGTTATTAAATTTGTTTAACTTAGTACTTTGCTTTGAAATCAAGAGAAAGGAAGATATTTAAAATTTTAAGCAAAGAGGGAACCACCTTTTTAATAACTTAAATATCATTTTATAAGAATATTAGAATTTATTTTCTTTATGAGTATCAAATCAAAATTTTAAGCTTGAAGATAAGTTTTAAAAGAGTTGCCACTAGTTTATAACTTTTATTAAAGTATGTTGGGTTGCCACCATTTAACAATTTATTTAAAACATAAAATATTATGATACAAATAAATCCATGAAAACGAATATATATACATAGTATGTATAAGAAAATAGAAATAGATACACATTTTACAGGGTTGCCACTACTTTGAGAATTTTATTTTTGCTAAATCTTTAAGGGAGACAATTTATTTTAAAAGTAGATGCACAAAAATTATTTAAGATAATCTATGGTAGAAGAAAATTTTGAAAAAGGTTGCCACTTGTTAATGCATTTTTTAAGATTAGTTTGGATGCACTACTTAGTAATTTACCACATACATATAAGAAAACTATAAAAATAAATACATTATTACAAAATGAAAATATATGACAAATTACTTTTTAAAAGGGTTGCCAATGGTTTAATAATTTTATTTTTACAAAATGTACAAATTATTTTAAAATTAAATATACAAAAGTTATTTAAGTTAATTTATGGTGCAAGAAAATTTTGAAAAAGGTTGCCAGTTCTTAATAATTTTTTCAAGATACCATTTACTATTTTTTTTAATGCACAAAATAATACGCTACAATTGGATTATTACATTATGAAAATATAATTTTAATTATTTTTTTAAAGGGTTGCCACTTGTTGGATAATTGTTTTTTTTTACAAATGCATAGGGCAAAGAAATTAATTCAAAATTTTAACCACAAAAATTATTTTACATAATTTATGGCGCGATATAATTTTGACGAAAGTTGCCACTTGTTAATAAATCTTTTAAGATAGGTTTTAAAAAGGTTGCCAACTTTTAATAATAATTATGTATATATATATATGAAACATTATTTTTTTAAAAGAGTTGCCACTTTTTTCAGAATTTTAATTTCACAAAATTAATTAAGCAAAGATGAAGATCAAACAAAATTCATGCAAAATAATTTATGTCAGAAAGATGGTTCAAAAAGGGTTGTCACCAGTTATCAATTTTTTGTTTAAGCTACTTTAAAAGACAATCAGTTATAATAATACGAACGACAGATTAAAAAGCTTTAAGATATATTTCAATTGGAGATATTCTTGAGAAACATTGCCTCCTTTATGGAGTTGCCATCGTTTTGGAGAAATCATTAGTATTAGAATTTCTTATGAGAAGGCAGATCCTTCTAACTTGAAAGTTAGAAATCATGCGTTGATGATTTAGTGGACTGCCAAAATTGTTTGGCCATCAGTRATATGTATAACCTAACTAAATTTGAGAACGTAGAACTTTCAATGCTAACGGCTACGGCAGGGAAGTACGAGATATATTTGTATATTAGATGAAAAAAATACTCAAAAATTSAGGTTAGGTTAATGATTATGTGACAACACGTGATGAATTTGAAAGCTTCCTTCTTTCCCTTCCACCAGCTGTTTCGAGAGTTTCAGTAAAATATTGATAGCTTCCTTCACTTCCACTAACTGTTTAAACAAAGTTCCTCGCTGAGAACAAAAACTCTATTAGAAAGTATATGAAGCTATTGGTATGTACTGTTACTAAGCAATATGTTCGGAAGACGTTGCAATATCCGAATATTTATCACCTATTAGTTATTTTCTTACGACACTTTGCTTTGGAATTTCCATTTTCGTAGAACCACAACTCTACAGACAGAGCTACTGGCAGAAAGTATAGAAGTTTCGCCATAATAGTTTCTCTTTGTGACTAGAGGCCGGGGAAGGCACTTGATAAATTGTTTGTGTTGCAAGTGCTGCAGTTCACCTAAATCAAGTGGAGTACGCTTTAAGAAACATATGTRCATACTATATTATATACATTCAGCRTCTAAAAACATTGCCGGCATGTTGAAATCATTAACAGATCTCTCAGTTACCATATTTCGTTGAGGTGTTGCAAGCGATGTTGGATATTTATGTATAATTTAGTTTAATTAAAGCGCTTAATTAGGCACTTGTGTTAAGTGGGTGAGTAGGTTGTGCAATAATACATTGTTCTCAGATCTTCACCGAGGAGTCAACAATAAGAAAACAATGAAATTTACACACAAAATAGTGGGAGTGGAATCAAGGAAAGAAATACAAAATAAATCAAGAATAAACTGAAAATATATATACATATTTATATATGAATTCAACAAATATATTTATATATCCACGGTGAACCAAATTCATGGTAGCACATGTGYTTAAATAAACAAAACTTTTCAGATGTAAATCAAAATCAAACAGAATCTAGACAGTTAAGCGAGTTGTGTAAATGTAATGTGGATGAAACAAAACAAGAAAACAAAAAAAAAACACCAAAAACACGAATAATTAAAAACAACTAAGAAAAATCAAACGAAACGAACGAGAGATGAACCGACGAATAAATCAAACAAAAATATTAGAAATCAAAAAAAAACATAATAATAACTTTTTTTTTAATTAAAAAAATATGTATAAACYGACCATTGCGACAAAGTAAGGGCGGCAGGGAATAAAGGAGGMCGAACAGCAGCTGTGGCGGGTCTATGGAGGTAAGCAAGTAGCTGCATTGTGGCAACAAATTATGGCGGCTGTGAGACTACACACAACACGCTTGGTCTGCAATGTGTCCAGGCAAAGTGCAGATGCCCGCTGCGGCGAAATAATGTTGAAATCGAAATCGAATTGTGGCCATATGTGTGGAATAAAGCAAATTGTGCGGAAAAAAACTTCAAATAAACATTTTCATTTGTTCCACTAAAATATACACGTATTTTACGAATGTATCTATTTATGTAGGCAAGTGCTTGGGAAATTGTGTCTGCGCTCAGTACAAAGTAATGTTATTCCAACGATGAGGAATGTGGCAAGCACAATAATAAAGGTGGATCATTCATTTGAAGGCGCATTCAAATGGAGTACGGCGGTATTAAAAGCGAAGAAGAAAAGAGTGAAATAGAAAAAAAAAA
>NW_017534531.1:396846-415084 GCF_001853355.1 Bactrocera latifrons | reverse complement strand
AAAAAAAAAAAACAAAAAAAACAACAATAGAAACGCTAAAAGAAAGTAAAACACGAGAATGAAAATCAGCTGGCAGCAAATAATAGAAAATATAAAAATATTCAAGGTTAGTGCGCTTATGGCTTACATGAATGTTGCCTAATGGCAGAAAGGGTGCTGCAATATTATTATATAGTATATTATAGAAAAAAGAAACATTTTTTCGCCTCATCGAAGTTTTAATAAGCTTTAAGAGAGAGAAATGCACCTGTTCTTGTAGCGTAAAAGGGTATGAAAAGATGTTTATTTTGATTTGGATAGGTCAGTTTGTATGGCAGCTATATGGTAGAGTTATCTAATCTGAATAATTTTTTCTGAGATTGTAGCCTTGCTTCGGATAATTATCTGTACTGAATTTCGTGAAGTTATCGTATGAAATAAAAAAGTTTTCCATACAAGCACTTGATTTGAATCRGTTARTTTGTATGGCAGCAATATRTCATATGTAGTAGTCCGATCTGAACAATGTGTTCAAAGATTTTAGCTTTGCCTTGGACAATCATCTATGCCAAATTTCGTGAAGTTGGCTTCTCAAATAAAAAAGTTTCCCGTACATGAACTTGATTTGGATCGGTCATATTTAGTCTCAAAAAGAGAGGGTTATCTTTCTAGAGTTCTTTTAAAGCAATAAAAACGCGTTATTTATTTTAAATTCAACAAATATTATTTAGAATAACTTTTGAAGCATAAAACGCATGTTTCATTTTCCCTTGGTTCACCAAAAAATCTAAGCAATATTTTTATAAACATTCACATGACATTTACACTCGTTTGATAATGCCACGGCTGAGTTAATTTGTTRTATGTCAATCAAAAAGTCGAAAATAAAAAGTGAAAACAGCAAAGCGCTGTTAATGAGCGAGTTGACACTTGCATTTTTCAATAAAATAAGGCGTGAGTGAATAACGCTATTTATTGTACAATTAACGAAAAAATGTGGAAAATTTTCTTGGAACAACACAGATTGGACTTTTCGTGGGAAAACCAAACACTTAAAAATAATATTATTTAAAAAACAGCACTTCATGCTGGAAAAAAAGCAAATAAAGTAGACATTTGAGAGAAAACAAATTGATGCCAAGCAAAAGTTGGGCTCATTAAATTTTTATTTTTTTTGTGCTGAAATCATTTGAAAGTGTAACTGCAGAAAAAAGTAATGATTTAAGAATTCCAGGAAARCGAGAAATAATTTTAAAAACTACTTTTTGTTTATCAAAATTTTTAGCCAGAAAAATAAATGGCGGAACTTGTTAAAATTTATTTGCTCTGCACCTTCAATCATTGCTGATTGACTGATCGTAAACTCGAGTTCAAGAGTAAGTGTGAAGTATTCATTTTGAAATGTTTAAGAAAAAACTGATTTTACTATGAGTGCATGAAAGCGAAGAACTAACAAAATGACAACGGTGGCATCACCTTTCTTCTATTAGAAAGTTGTATTCCACAAACCTAAAACAATAACAAGTTAAAGCAAAGTATTTAATTTGTTAACTAAAAATATCATGTTTCAATGCAAAATTTAAAACTTATTACTTAACTTCATTTTGCCACGAAAATTCATAAGCGAAAATGGCTGGCGTGCACTCTAAACAACCATACGGATGACTCGAAAATGGACGATGGAGTTGGTGCGGGAATATACCGTCCAGTGTTAGGCCGGACCACTGCGGTATATTTCATGCTGAGGTCTTTGCTATGCCGAAAGCCGCGGAGCTGGCCTCTAATGCACCTGCAGGCAATTCCAGAGTCAGAATCTACGTAGACATCATAGCAGCAATCAAGGCAGTAACCTCGTATCGCATATCGACCAGAAGAGTTTTGGGAAGCAGGACAGCAATGCAAAGTGTTGCCAGAAGCAAGCAATTGCACTTCTACTGGGTCTAAGGCCACAAAGGCATCGACGACAATGAAATAGTGGACGAGATTGCCAAGAATTGTGTACGGCTAGCATACGAAAATGTGATCAACTTTGGGAAACYCAGAAGAAAGCATCAAACCCGATGAAATGCGCTACCTGGGTACAAAATTATAAAAGTCATATGCGAAAAGCTAGATCAGAAGTACACAAAATGCCTATTTGGCACTCGTTGCAAGCGAACATGATGGGTATACTAACTGGTCACTGTTTGATGGGGACAAAAGCCTGCAGGACGGGGCTGACAGAACAAGAAGACTATAGGAAAGGTCTAGAGCAGGGCACCAGGGAAACAATGGATCAACTCTTGTGCACTTGTGCTGCATTGACAAGTTTACCCTGTAAGCATCTGGGGTTCACACGGTATGATACACTGGATGAGGCATCAATAGTGAGGCCGCAGAGTCTGTAAAAATTCGCGTCAAGCGCAGGACTTAGCAACTGAACTCCAACTGGTATCGCAAAAGACCAAACTAGTCTATGCGTGGCTCATTGGCCTACCAGATWAACATAACCAAAMMTATCACAATTTTTCAATTATGCAAATAAATTCTTTAAACAAGAAACTTAAAATGTGGTACATATATTAAACTTCAAACTCTATTTGCACAAAACTGGTCAATAAACTCGCTTTTGCAAGTTTCATCTCCATAAACCGCAAAAAATCAGGTTTAAAGAGAAAAACTCGAGTTTACGAGTTTAAGACATAATAAGAGTGTACTATCAAGSTATATAGGCAGTGGTAAGAMTGTAAGGAACGGAAATATTTCGTTGAATGAGTTTTAAGCTGCAACGSGGACTCTGGGTTTGTCGCTGGAAAAGCTTAGCAAAAGCTGAAAAAAAGCTTTATGCGAACTGTGAGAAAACTCGAGTTGTATTTTACAATATTTGCTTGTAGGTGCTCGAGAACGAGAATCCATTTAAAGGCTAACTTAGAACCCTGTAAAGTAAAGTGAGTAACATGTCTTTGTACTATATATCAATACCTCTATGTAAAAGTATACACATGCAGAGATCTACATATGCTATACATATATCAGTTGCCACAAGGACTGAATCGCTCTCTCAACACYTGATCATTTACTTGTGACAGTGAAATAGTAACAATTTCGGCGATTGCAATTTTTCGGAACAATGCAATGCAAATCACCTTGGCCTCACTTGCAGTGAGCCAGTGCGGTGCACAAGCGTTTGCAATTTTTTGCACAGCCAAAGCTGTCAACACTATGGTCATAAAGCAAGCAGCCATTAATGGATTGAAGGACACAACCAAGCGCACAATGAAATTTTATAATTATTTTCATTTTAGTTTTTTTTTTTTTTTTTATGCTCACCAACAAGTTCATTGCTTTATTACTTGCATTTGTGTACAATAGCAATTGTTTATTTGCATGCGCACCTACTTGTATCAACAAACAAATGAGAAATTCAATATTTTTCAGTAAGCAAATTAAATATTTTTATTATTATATGCAATTTTTTAAATATTATTTTCGCATTTTCATGTTTCATTATTTTTTTATATTCGTGTATTTATGCATATACCTTGTTGTTTTTAAGAAAATACGCGTGTAACAATAATAAAAACATCCTGGTGGCAAAGTAAGTACTTGTGCTTTTAATTCATCATTCATTCGCACAGCTTTGGATAATGGCGTGCTGCCAGCGGYTGCAGATTTATTATGAATTATGGCAAGCGCTTTGTATGTGCACGTTTGTTGGCAATCGATAAATAAAAATTTTACAAAATATGTATGGAAAATTCATCGTTTGCYATAATTGCTTTAGGCGTTTTCGATTCGCCATTTCCCTCTCAGCTATGAGTTCTGCCGACTTTTTTTTCTTTTGCAATAAAGTTGCAACAATATTTTTTGGATGGATTATACATACATATACATATAAGAAAGTTTATCGACGACTTATAAAAGTGGTATAAATTACATCAGTCTATAACCAGTACACCAGCTGTTTGTTCGATTCGCCACTCTCCAAGATTTTTRGCATTACTAAATGCTTCTGATGTTCTAAACACTTTTTACTCGATTCTCTCCTATTAGACCAGTCTATTACCATTATACCAGTTCTTTGGCCGATTCCTCAATCTCTAAATCTTCAGTGTTATACTATTCTTAGATGGCTATAAACTGTTTCTATTCGATTTATTTCGATTAGACCAGTCTATTAYCTTTATACCAGTTGTTTGGCCGACACCTCAATCTTCAATTATTTAATATATTATGTTTGGTGGTCTATAAATTAGTTTTATTCGACCTTCTTCGTTTATACCAGTMTATTTCTATTATACCAGTTGTATGTTCGTTTGCTCGATTCGTCAATTTCAAAAGTATTTAGTGCTATCTTATTCTTATAGGGGTATAAACTCTTTCTAATCGATCTTATTTGATTATACCAGTATTTTTACGCTTATGCCAATTGTTTTTTTGATTCATCAAACGCCACGTTCTCCAATTTTTTTATGCTTATGTTGCAATACACTATTTATTTTCTAGCACTGCTCAGTTATACCAGTATCTTACAGTTACACCAGTTGCATGGTCGATTCGCCACACGCCGAGCTCTTTTTTATGCTTATGGCAATGTACACTACTTCTATGCAACCRGTTGTTTGTTCGTTTATACCAGTTGCTTCTTCGATTCGTCATTCGCGAAGTTTTCTAAATTTTTGTTTTCTTATGATGGTATACACTCTTCATATGCGATCATTACTTGATTATGCTAGTTTATTATATTYATACCAGTTGCTTGTTCGATTCGTCACTCACCAAGTTCTTTAACATTTTATTATGCTTATGGTGGAATATACTTTTTCTATTGGCGCGATATCCGATTTAATCAGTCTATTGCATTTCTAATAAAGTGTTTGTGCGATTCGTCATTTTCCATACTCTTTAGCATTATTTTATGTCAAGGTTGCACCAAAAAATTCTTATAAAATAGAATTTTAATATAAGTAATAATTTCGAGCTCAACAGGTTCTAGAAATAATATTTTTATTAGATACAAGAGCAAGAATAAGTATGTACATGTATATACATATATAGAATATTTCCAAAAATGGCTTTGGAGTGTTAGGCTGATATTACAACCCTTAACTCGACATAGTTTCGTGTTCAAGTTGTTAATGCAAAATCGATAATTGAGAAAATCTTTGTGCCATAAGTAACCCAACAACATTAAATGCGGCGTCGAAACATTTTCGTTTGTAGTTCCATKAGATGTAAGAAGGAATATCGATGTTTTTGAAAACCGTATTGAATACAAAAATACAAAACTACAAAACCACGGATATGTACATAACATACTTAAATTAATATTTCACCTGTTTTCTATGTTCACYCACAAAGGAAGCAAACTAAATTATTACGCTTCGAAAACTTTCACAATTTGATTTTGAAAAATTGCACAATGATATTTCCTCTTATTGGCAGTCAAGTGAAACAAATGTTCGAGACTTGTATTGTTTATCAAAAGACCATTAGCTTTTAAGGAGAGAGATGGTGAGAATGAGGTATAAGACAATGGGAGACCGAAGCGGTGAGACGTGAGGTAAGGCAAGCGTGCAAAACATGCATGATTTCTCGTTCGAAATGTTGAAAGTAATAACAGTAAAAGGCATTAGCGCTAAATGCGTAGAAAATTAAATTGAAAGGTAACGAAAAAAAGTAAAAGAAAAATATTGAAAATTTTCAATAAAAAAAATTAAAAAAAAATTCATAAATAATTTGAAGAAAAAAAAATCAAAAATTGTGTGAAAACATGCAATAAATAATATTTTTGCCAATTCGGAAACCATTGTTTACACAAACCAACATTAGCCAATCGGCACTCTTCCAGCAAATCATTCATAATTTTCCGCCCAACAATCTGTACAAATTCATTCATTTTTCGAAATGTTGTGGTTTGAGCGCGCACAAGCATTTCGCTAATGATCATTAGTGCATGGAGAAGAAAAAGTGGAAGAAGAGAAAGGCGAAGTTAAAAAATAATGCCATTTAGATGGAAATTTATATAACAATAATAAAAACGARCACAAAGAAAAAAATAAAAGCAAAATGTATTTTTGAACTAAAAAATTGTTTTTGAATATTAAATAAATTTTAAATGTGGGAAAAATTTTGCATTTCATATATAAAAAAAAATTAAACTAAGTAAATAAACTGCGCCGAAAACAATTTAGAAAATGTGCACCATGGTTACTAAAGGCTTTTAAAGCAACATATTTCAGTTTTGTGAATGTGGGCGTTGACAGCGTAAAAAATTGGGATTAATAATACCTATTTTCCTGGTAGTAATTCCTTAAAAACAGCGTTGTTTGTGTTGTACAGGTTTCCAAAGTGGGGAGTAGATTATGAGAGTAGGAAAGGGAGAGAGAGAGAGATGAGATTGCGAGAGATCTAAATATAATTTTACCTATCTTATAAACTGAATGCTCAATTGAGTAGTTTTCGTATTATRTTACTCAACTCAAATTGCGAACAATAGTTCATATATAGATATGGCAGAGTGTAAAGGACAAACGACAGTTATTCCAGCTGACAGTTCTACTTTCATTCAGCTGTGCACTTGTCAGATTTGTGTTTGMATGGATCAATTATTACTCACGCCGAAAACTATTGTTTAAGATATACATTGTGACACTAAAGYACATGGAAATTGTAATTAAATTTATTATTATATTAAAAAAAAAGTATTTTGTTAAGTTGGCAGGACTATTCTTCATTCTTATGACAAATATGAGCGTCATCTGTCAACCAGTTTGTTTACAGCAAATGCTTAAGTCAGTACACCGCCATAGTGCGTTGCAACTTTTACAGTGGATGAAAATATCGAACAAAGAATTTCCCTCAAATTTAGTATTTCAAACCAAATTTTGTGCGCGGAATTGTTATGATTATATTGGAAAAGGTTTGCGGTGCRTCAGTTCTATCAAACACGCTAGCAAACGAGTGCTACCAAGCGTTTAAAAACGGTCCAGAGATCGTTTGAGGCATGTCTCGTTCTGTATGACCTTTAAGGCAAATCAAGCGTTAGAGAGATGGCAAAAGCTCGCGAGTTCCTACGAATCATTTTGGTGGATATTTTGTGTATAAACGAGTTCTTGTCTGGCCCGATGAAGCTGAATTTTTTGTAAAAAAAAAAAGAGTACAGTAAACAAGTCTCATCATGCTTGATGCGTGTGAATTGCGATCCCACATTCATGGAGGGTATTATAACTGCCGATAAAACATGAGTTTATGAGTTTGCGATGTAAACAAGTTAACAATCAGCGGAATGGAGGATAAAACAAGCAAAAAACAAAAACCCACGCCAAAGCTGCTCAAAAATCAATTGATGCTCATTGGTTTTTTTTCGATATTTGTGGTTTGGTACATCATGAATTTGTTCCGGAGGGACAGGCGATAAATAAGGAGTTCTAATGCAGRATTAAGSCGYTTGCGTGASAACATCCRTCGAAAACGGTTGGAATGGTGGAAGAACAATTCATGTATTTTACACAATAATAATGCACCATCKCTTCGAGCCACTAWTGTGATCGAATTTAAAACCAAAAACGCAATGAATATCATCGATCAACAAACGTAATCATCAGATTTGGTTCCGTGTAATTTCTTCCTGTTCCCCAAACTGAAATTGACGCTCCGTGAAACACGTTTTCAGGCAATCGAAGAAATAAAAAAAAAAATCGCCGAAGGAGCTGAAGGCCATCCCAAAAAGTGATTATGAAAAGAGTTTCGAAGACTGGAAAAGTCATTGGCACAAGTGTATTACATATGGCTGATATCTGGATTACTTTAAAGGCGACAAAAAAATAAAAATAAAATATATTGATGAAATTCGCAAATTTATCACACCATCTCTTCGTAGTTGCAAGTATAGTTTTCAGCTTGACGAGCTGAGACGATTTAGCCATGCTCATCTGTCTGTCTATATATACCCGAACTAGTCTCTCAATATTAAATATATCGTTATGAAATTTTTCACTCGTCTTTTTTTTCGTAAGATTCTCCTCATTTGTTGAAACCGTCGATATCGGACCACTATAGCATATRGCTGCCATATAAAATGAACAATCGAAAAYAAATTCTTATATGGAAAACTTTTTTATTAGACTAGATATCTTCACGAAATTTGGCATGGATCATTAACTAAGACAATAGTGCTATCTCCGAAAAAAACTTTTCAGATCGGCCCACTATAGCATATAGCTGTCGAACAAACTAACCAATTTGTGTGAGTATAAGCTCTTMCGTCTCGGTAATTATAATTACTATTTATAATTACGGACTATTTATAATTATTAYTTTCAGTCATTCAATACACAACTAAAAATTCTTACAATTATAACTCCCAGCAGCATAAAAAACCTTCTACGCTTGTATGGTTTGCTATGAACAATTTATTTGAACCCTTCGGCTTACCAGTGTCTGTCTCTAACGGAAATGAAAAATTTTCTTATCTCATGTTTGCATATACCTACAAATACAACACACATGCATACATACATCTGTGCATACATTTATTTGCATATCGACGCATTTTAATTACAAGCAAATTCCAGCACCCTAAGGCCACACATGGGCGCTTAGTGTGTTATAAGTGTGTACGATAATAAAGATCGGACAGTACGATTTCTAGTTAGAAGGACAATTGTAGTTATTTGCAGAATAAGAATTATAAAATGAACTGAAAATTGTTTACAGCTAAATATTTCTTGCCACCAACAACAAGAACATGCAACAAGCAGACAAGCGGCTGTCATCCGGCTGTCAATCAGACCGGCGCTGATATATACAAGAAACTTTAAAAACACAAACACACATAATATACATAAAAACTTGCTTATGGGCCATGCGAGATTGTGCACGAAACCATGTATATGTATGTGTCTCTGCGTACGCATAAGTGTGTATGTTTGCTTGTAAGCCAATGTGTCTTAGCACAGGTGAAAACTAGTGCCTCACTCCCACAACACCGCCAATTGGTCTTGCGTCTTCTATGCCATTCAATTTGTTTGATTGATGCATCGTTAGTGGGCAGACTCACACACACACATACATACATAGAGCGGAATTTTGTGAGGCATGACTTGGGGGCGAGTTTTTCGGAGGGAACACGTTTGATTTTGCCTTAAGCAGGTGATGAAATTTTATTTCCATTAATTTGTGGGCTTTTTATGCCTTTCGTCAACACACACACACACATATATGTACATACATACACAGCAGCGCAAGTATCAATAATAACTAGGTAATCCTTTTAGCGTCGGGCATAAAAGCACGAAATGTTTATTTATTGCATTATTTATAGACATTTGCGCTGAAAGAGAGTGAGAGAGAGAGAGAGAAAGAGTTGTATGCGTTGCTTGTACTGCTTCGTCCATGTCCATCACATACATATCTTCATTTTGTCTATAAAATAAACATTTAGAGGTGTCGAATAACTGAGTTCAATGSGAGATGAAAAAGAAGCTGTCGACTTTGAGGGTTCACAGCCAATACATTCAACTTGGCCTTGGCTTTGAAAGTCTGCGGATGATGTATTGGAAGGTGTCACGACGAAGTGCGCTTAARAGCAATAGCAACAGCTGTTGAGTGACGGTTTTGGAATTAGTGGAATGCATTACTAAGAATCAATTGTAGTGAAAATCTAAATAAAATTAAGACAGCGTGTGAAATTGAGAATGAAAGATATTTAAAGCAGACGTAAAAGTAAAAAAAAAAAATATTTTATTGTTATACATATTAATTAAAACATCAACAAAAAATGTTCACTTCAGCGGCGCAGTAGCTATAATACCCTTCACATGTGAATTCCTTATAACATTAAAGGGTATCAAAATATTTTTATCATGATTTTCAACAATCAGTTTGTATGGCAGCGATATGCTATAGTCGTCCGATCTGAACAATATTTTCGCAGATTGTAGTGTTGGCTTGGACAATAAGCCATGGCAAATTTCGTGAAGATATCTCGACAAATAAAAAAGTTTTCCATACTAGGACTTAGTTTTGGTCGGTTAGTTTGTACGACAGCTATATGTTATAGTGGACCGATCTGAACAATTTCTSCGGAGATTTTGACGTTGCCTTGAGCAATAATCCGTGCCAAATTTCGTGCAGATATCTTGTCAAATAAAGGAGTTTTGCATACAAGAACTTGTTTTCGATTGTTCAGTTTATATGACAACTCTATGTTATAGTTGTCCGATCTGAGCAATTTGCACGAGATTGGTAGCCCTGTATTTGGAAATAATACTTATCCGGGCAAATAAAAAAGTTTTTCATACAAGAACTTAATTTAGATCGRTCAGCTTGTATGGCATGCTATAGTGGTACAGAACGGTACAGAGTTGCTTGGGAGAGGATTAGATCAAGATATAACTCGACTTCGATTATTCTCGATATAAAATAATTTCCGAAAAATTTGTATTAAAGTAACTGACGAATATAATATTGACTGGAAGCTCAAAGAACATTATATTCTTTATTGGTGAATAAGGATATATGTATGTATATAGAACGGGTTTACTCATTTTTATTGTTATTTACAGAGTTATCGCACTTTTACTGCCTCTGAGCAATACCAATGGGTTAATGCGAATATAACGCCATTTTGCCGATTTTCTCTCGCTAACATTGGAAGTTTTTTGCTTTCGATTTAATTAAAGTACATTATCTTTTTCTTTAGAATTTTATAGAAAATTTTACATTTTGTGTTAGTCTGTGTTCGCTCCAAGAAATTAGGAGGGAAATTTCTGACGATGCACTCAACCGTTATTTCTCTGAAAATAAGTGCCAATCTCARCTAACTTGCAAATAATCAAGAACTGCTTCAAACGTACGCATAAAATGCACTCACAGCCTCCGCTCTCTCTCCCATCGCTCGCAATTCCTAATTGTGAAACACACTTTGTGCAAACACAACACGCCCAACGCCATTGTAAAGTTTTTCGATCAAACTTTGCCCACACAATTGCATTGTTGCAGCGAATTGCACACAATTGAATGATAGTGGCGCTAAAGAGCTCTCAGAAGAGTCACGCCGCAATTAAGCGTGTGGCGACTAACTTTGGCGCAAGGTGAATGCTGATTTTGGATGTGTTGAAACCAAATCAACCATATATACTGAACGCCATATATATACTACCAAAAGCAGCACTGTAAGTGGAAGATTTGAGTTGCAAACGCCAAGTTAAAAATCCTGCTTCCTTTTATGCTCTATTCTTCTGACGTTAAGCATTTGCGCGTTGCTTTTTTTGTTGTCATTATAGCTATATGCCAAAYTGCATCAAAATCAAACAAAAAAAGTAAGAACATAAAAATTTTTCCGCTTTATTACTGTTATTTCCTCCACGTGCTCATCTAACTGTCATGCGGCAATAATATTTTTGAATTGAAAGTGCCGAGCAGCAGGCAGCGTGAAAGTTGCGTTGTGCGTGTCAATAAATATGGGTTTGCAAAGAATATATGTATGTATATGTACATACGTTGACTAATGTGTTGGTGTATAATGGATATGTACGAACAGTGAATGTGAATTGCAAAGACATTAAGTGATGAGGAAGTGTTATATACGCCTGCTTTAATTGTTGCCAACACCATAAAAATGTAGCAAAAACTTGAGTACATTAACTAAGAGCAGTGATTTCGAAAGCGCAGCGTTGTATTCTGACAGTTACGAAATATAGCTGTCACTTGAAAAGTTGTTGTTTTGCCAATAGATTATTGATATTTACGAAAATTAATAGTATAATCAAATTAATTCCAAATGTAAAATAAACATTTTACTTATTATTAAGTGCCTCTGAGCAATAACGATATTACGCTATGTTGCCAATTTTCTTTCGCCAACGTTGAACGTTTTTTGCTTACAATTTARTTAAAKTAAATTTTTTTTTTTCATTGAAGTTTAAATAMAATTTTACATTTTGCGCTAATCTGYGTTTGCTCCAATTACTTAGAAGGAAAATTTCTGAAGATGCACTAAACCGTTATTTCTCCGAAAACAAATACCAATTTCAGCTAATTTGGAGTAATCAATAACTACTTGAAAACGTCGGCAGTATTTTATCGGATAGAAATCCAGGTCCGTTCCGGTTATTTAGAACCGACTGTCGTGAGAATTGTAGTTCTACCTTAAGTAGAAGCCTAAGAACTTAATCAATTAGAAGTTCTACTATTAAGGGAGAGTGGCACTTTCTTGAACAAAGGTACTAGGCTCTGGGTGCATTCCGGTGTTAATAATAAACTAGTTGACGCGTGAACTGGGTACATTCCAATCAACGAAATGATTGAGACCACCACCCAGAAGATACGCTGTGAAGTATATACATATGTAGATCAGGGTGGCGAGCTGATTCGACTTAGTCATGCGTCTGTCCATGTATACGGGCACTACTCACTCAGTTTCGGGGATATCGAACTGAAATTTTGCAATTGTCTTTTTCTCTTCAAGAAGCATTTCTTTTGTCGGAATCGTCAATATAGGGCCATTAAAGCACATAGCTGCCATATTGAGCGATCCAAACAAAGTCCCTGTATGGATAATTTTTATATTTGACAATTTGAAATTACGAAATTTTACACAGACTAACTACCAAGGCAACGCTATAATCTCCGGAAATAGTGTTCAGATCGGACCGCTATAGTATATAGCTGTCATTCAAACTGACCGATCAAAATCATGATAAAGGTCTCTTTAAATCCATTTATGCTGTAAAAAATATGCCGGTAAAGCGTATTGGCGCTTTGGTGCAGCCAAAATTATCTATTAAATGTGCTCTAATGACTATTTTTTATTATGCTGGCAACTCTGTTGRAATTTATGTCGTTTGCTGATTGCAACAGCTCGATATAAACTATATGTCGCCATATTATAATAGTCGAGATATGCCCACGTTCTCTTTGATGTTAGCATAAATCCTCATATTCATGCAAACGTACACACATATGTATACACCAACACATACAGTTATGTACACATCAAACAGATACGCATTTCGGTGCGTCAAAGTTTGTTTGTCCCACTTTGGATACAGGAAGAAAATGGAATGGCAGTAGTGGCAATATGGCTGCGCCAACAGACAGATAACGGACTTTCATACGCACTCATGCACACACACACGCAGCGACAATAGTGCGCTGTCATTTCTATTTTTACACGCGCTCCATAGACTTCCACTTCACACAAACACACCCCTCGGAGCCGGCATCAAGATATATGATAGTTCAAAAGGAGTAGAAAATGAAGCGCTCGAAAGTTATATGCAAAATGCGCTGGTTAAAGAACGGCAGGAAAGGTAAAAATGACGGCGGAGATGGGCCAACAATGATGTCGAACTTTTTGATTGTGTGTGAACAAAAAAGCAAAGTGAGGGCTTGGCATGAAACGGATAGCGTTGCAAAAAAAACGAAAATGAAACCAAGAAGACAGGCGAAGAGAATAGAGTGCTCAGTTGAAYGGAGTTAGAGAAAGGATGGAGAAGAAACAATATAATTTGAAGAAAACAATAACAAACAAGTAAAAACGTACGGCTACAGCGAACATATACGACACTTAACAATCGGTTTCAATCGGTCAGCTTGTATGGCGACTATACTCTAATACCCCCAGGGGTGATCTAGTCAAAAATAGACGGAGCACTTCGCAAGCCWRCTGAATGGCAGTGAAAGCGTTACACCAAAGGAGATGATGGCGAACCAGATTTAGAACGACCTGATTACACTTGGTATTTCCAATTGGCGTCAAACATTGAAAAGGAAGAACGTCTACGCCAATAAAGAAGAGGAACACACACCTATATTTACAGGCTACTCTTCCATCTTCTTCTTGCAGCGATGTGTATATATGCATATTTTCTAACAACACTTTCAATGTCAGGTTTATAGTTTCGTATGTTTGTCAGCTTTTGTCGCGAAATTTGCGTTTTCCGAATGGTCACCACTCCCTAAGCATTAGAATTGACCATCTTTGGCCTGCCTTCATGTCTACGACGAACTTACAATGTTTTCGTTAGGGGTCTCCTTTTCATTATGTGTTTCGTTTCGCGCAGTTCTATTTTTGGCCGACCTTTCGATTATGACTTTTATTGCGCCTTTTGTTATTGTTGTGCGTTCGGTGTTTTTGTTTTGGTTACAGTTACCTGTTTTAGTTGCCATTGTGTCAACAATGTAATCTTAATGTGATTTTCCGATCAGCCGAGACAACCACCCACCCGCTCTCTCCTACTTTATATTAGTAGTGTGGGTGGGTGCTCGCCTTCGCTCACTCGTTCGTCGATTGGCCAACACTTTGTTTTCACAGACATTTTAATGGTTTGCCGTATTTTAGGCGCAGTTTCCTAATTTATTACTGTACCGTTCAGTTGGCTTCGGTTTCAAAACAATTTCAAAATATACCATTTGTTGGTAGTATTCGACTTTTCTACGCTGCACAAATAACAGTATTTATTTGTTCGATTTCATGTGTTACGCTCGTAAAAAGTGCAATTTCATTCGTAATTTCCATAATGCTCGCAATTTGCCATTTTACGCTTGCCCAAGGCCCACTGAGACGCACACACTGTACAGCATTGGTTCGCAATCAAAATGCGGTAATTAAATATTACATAAATATCAAAATTTGGTATTTGCAAAATGTGTGAAAATTAAATGCTTGCGAGCTGCAGAACTCGGTGGAATTGCAGCAGCGAAATTGAATGCACGAATATTTAAGTATTTGTCGGCTGATGACGTAAGTGTGTCAATTTGCTTTGAATTTCTTTTGTCATGTGTTAGTTGGCAAATGCAAAAACGCAGTTATACGYGCTTGACAGGCAACGGTAATTGTGCGGGAGCGAGATTATTAGTTGAGTGTCAATTTGTGGTGTGCGTCGCGACTATCGCTGTCTAATGTAGGGTCGGATCCATATAATGACAAAATAATAAGAATGGAAAATCGGAACCTTACAAAAAAAAAAAACAGAAAATCAATTATCGATAAAGCACTTAAGGAGTGCTGAGCTTAAGCAAAATATAATTTGATAAAATATACGCTTTTTCTCATACAAGTTCTGAACCCCAATTCATTTAGAAACTTTTCGAAGACAGCTATGAGAAATCGATCTCAGAAAATACAATTTGCTAGAATTTAAATTTTACTCTTATCAGAGATCTGAACGACAATCCAATTAGCACTTAAATACTTGATTTATCTCTGTCTAATTTTGGGTCGTATACTCTCGAAAATAAAAACCGAGAATAACCGAGATGTTTCGCAAAGAAACGAAAATAATGTGAGAGAGTTATTGAAGCAACTTGAAAAAGACACTTTCGAAGTATYAGTCTTAGAAAATATAATTTGCTAGAATCTAAGCTTTTCTCTCATCCACGATCTGAACCACAATCCATACAAAAACGCATGGTCGATAACTAACAAAATTTGTTAAAATGGATGATCCATCTTTAATTAAGAATATGGTAATGACATGTAGTATCTTTGAGTAATATTTGGACTGTTATGAGAGATGTGAGAGTTTGCTTTAGCTAGGCTTCTCTACAATTTTACTCGATGTTATATGATACAATTTAAATCGTACGACAAAGGACCGAATTGTAGAAAATTATTATGAAATTTCACGTATTTTAAGGCATACATATGTTAATATGATATCTCAGTCTAATTCGAAAAATAAGCTAAATCAATAGCAAACTCATTTAATATTCAAATTCAAGCTAGCTACTACTCCGTCATTGGAACTATAAAGAAATATGTACTAACTTCCATAAGAATTTTGAAAATTTTTGATTTTAGAAGTAGTGATAATATTAACAATAAATAAAGTTTCAAAATTCGTATATATCGTAAAAAYTAGGGTAACATTTCGCTTCTTCTTCTCTCTCTCAAACTTTTAGTAAACTTTCGGTTAACCGTATCGGCATAAAATACTTGGAAATTTGTTTTATATTCGAAGGAAATAATTATTTTGGATTCGCCATATCTAAGGCCACTTGTCTCTCTTAATTGCTTAAGCCCTCTGAAAAAAAATATTGAGCAACTGAATTCAATGCMGCAAATATGTGAATCACTAAAGTGTTTAAAATTGTTCAATGCTATCACCACTTGATTATGCCACTATATTGGGTTATTGTCCGTTCTAATCGTTATATTGGGTTCTTGTCTCTTCAAGACTTCAAAAGCCGAAGATATTGATAATCGATTTATAACGTTGCAACCTTTTACTTATTATATGCTCTTTTTCAATATGTTTCCATAAAAATAACCGTTATAAAAATAAAAAAAAAAATACACAAACGCCCCCATAAACATATTTACTCATAATAATCAATTCTTTTTTATCTTCCTCTCTACAATTGGTTGCCACGTTTTGTTAACAATGTTCGATGGGTTTTATTTATTTGTAACAAAGTTTAGATATATGTATGTATAGAATCTCTTTGCAAAACATATGTTCAGATTGTAATCCCAAAGCATGCAAAATAATTGATGATATGGTAATTGGAAAGGGAATCTTTTTGATAAGTGAATACCAGGAAAATWACAAATGGCTTTGTTGGTGTGTTGGTGAAACATATTTGCAAATTAAATAGACAAAGCTAAAGTGATGGAAATGAAAAAAGATAAAATAAAAAATATATACATACATACGTGCATAAGACTTACATTGTATTACAAATTTTTTTCATCGGCTTTGCCACTTTCAGAAAAAAAGACTTATCGAGGTGTTACAGTATTTTAAAAATGTATGTTAACCAAAATTACCAAGAATGCTTAATTGTGGAAAAACTTTTTTTTTTTTTTTTTGAAATTTGATTTTTGAAAATAATTTCGAACGTTCGAATTTCAAAATCGAAATTTTTTAATAAAATATTGAAAACTTAAAATTAGTTTGAAAATCGTTTTCAAAAATTATACTTTTTTCACTGACCAAATTCACGATATACAATAAAGGATAGAAATTTGTTTTTGAAATTTTTGTTGGAAAATATTTTTTTCGAATGAAGAAATACACATAGAATGCTTATTGTGAATAACAAATTTAATTTTTTTTTTTCTTTTGAAAAGCATTTCGAAAACATGTTTCTAAAAACATTTTTAAAAAAATTTCGAAATTTTTTTTGGAAAATATATTTTTAGTGACGAAAAACACAAAAGCAAATGCGTGATTACAAATTGTTTGAACAATTTTTTTCAAATATAAAAATACACAAATACCTAATTGCTCATTTCCATTTCCAAATTGGTTTTTGAAAAACTTTTCGAAAAACATTTTGAAAAAATGTAATTTTTGTTTATAAAACATTTTGAAAACCGCTGTTTTAAATTTTTATTTTGAAAAAAAAAAATGTTTGTTTGGAAAATATTTGGAAATTTGTTTTTGAAAAACATTTTGAAATATATTATGAATATTATGAAATTTTGAAAAACATTTTCAAAACTACTGTTTTGATTTTTTATTTTTGAAAATTTTAAAAATTTTTTTGAAAAATATTAAAATTTTCAATGACAAAACAAACAGAAAAAAGGCTATTATTTTGTAATTCGTCTTCGAAAATTTGTTAGAGCAATATATTTTTTTAATAACACCAACCAATGCGTGATTAATCTTTTTTTTAATTTTGCCCGAAAATATTTTTTTGAAAGAAAAAATACACAAACTAATGACTAACTAATTATGAAAAACTATTTCACATTTTTGTTTAATTTTGTTAAATGGGTTTTATTTTTATTTATGTATGTATGAAAAATGTTTTTTTACTATTTTGAAAAATATTTCGAATCATTGTGAAATTTTTTTTGAAATTCTCTTTTTTGTTTTCAATGACAAAACACACGCAAGAAAATGGCAAATATTTTATAATTCGCGAACAGACGCTGAAGGGTGAACGTCGTTATGGATGACTGTGTGTAGCGCCAGCGCCAACAAAGAATGTGCTAAAAATTGGACTTTTCTATTTTTCATTGGTACTATTAGACAGCGATTATGCTTCTTTTTTGCTTTTAGATTTTTGATATTTTCAACAAATAAAATTTAGGGCAAGCAAATACAGACAAGAACACATGTATGGATGTATGTTTATGCAAATACATGTGTATGGTGCATAGGACCATAAGGCAGTGCGTGCATTTGTGTGTGAGTTGCTAGGCGCGTGTGTGCAGGCACAACAAAAAAACACATTCACACACACCGAAACAAATGTAACACAAGTGAGCGCGCATAGATTTTATGAACGTTGCAGCAGATTTATGGCAGCAAAATTTTTT
>NW_017534531.1:380778-395562 GCF_001853355.1 Bactrocera latifrons | reverse complement strand
AAACAAAGCTCATAACCACCAACAACAACTGGCAGCATAAGAAAACTCACAACTTATACTCTCGGTTATGGACCTTTAACCCATTTCCTAGTCAATTACAAATTTATGCGTTCGAATAATGCGAAATTGTCGAAATGCATGGATTTTCGCAGTCTCCCAACCAGAAATTGTGCAATATTTTTTTGCAAGAKTAAAAAACAGTCACATTTGTATACATACATATATTTATGCCTTCGCCCCCAGATATAATTTTTTCAACATACTCAAAGAGCTGTGGGTACATTTCGCTCACCAAAATGCGCTGAAAAGTCCATTAATTGTGTATTAAAGAAAATTTATTAAGCAAAAATAATTATTTTTCACACACGCATATAATATTTAAATGCCACACACACACACACGCGCACGCGTTTAATAACTCAAATTTATGTTGCTTGCTTGCTTCGAAATTAACTGAATTTTCCACATATCAACTCAGAAATCGGCCATAGTATATTGGCACATGCCACCGGCGACACTTAGGGGAGCAGCGATTTTAAATTCCGCGCTGACACATCATTTATTAAGAATTCGCAGAAAGACAACCGGCTAAACGTCGTAGCTAATGACAACAACAACAATATATGCCTTGTTGTACGAAAACATTTGAAAATGCTTAATATTTCAGCGCCAATTTGCTTAGTAAAAGTTAATGCAAATAATTTCACAGAAAAGCACAAAATTGTAAATGCACTCTATTTTTATAGAAAAATATGCATATTTTGTTTTGTTGTTGTTTTGTTTCGTGAATATTGAAATCACACACAATCAAACGCGAGCGCCCGCCAAGAAACACATTTACAGTTAGTTTGTTAAAGCAAAACAGCAGCGTTTGAGTGAACGCCAGATTTGTAACTGAAGAATTTTTGGAAGGCGGCTGGCTGATTTTCGGCCMAAAAAGCGGCTACAACGAAACACACGTACATACACGAACACAGTATAATATAATATACCTGTATTTAATAAACCACTATTTTGTAGGAAGCTGGAAAAGCGTGAAAGCACGCAAAAAGCTTCACTATACTATACACTCACACTCAATAGACGCGGGAAAGCATGGCGAAGCTTTAATACACRCGTGTGGGTGGCTAGTGGAACGCAAGTTATGAGGGCGCACATAAAGCTTAAGAGTGTGTATTTGATTTTTGAAAGCTTTGCGGAAACTGTAGCGAAAGCGTTGCACTAGGGCTAGGGTTATAAAAGACTAAATGAATGTAGAAATCGGTCAGTTTGTATGGCAGCTATATGATATAGTGGTACGATATCGGTGATTCTGACAAGTGAGGAGCATGTTGGTGAGAAAAGGATGTGTGCAAAAATTCAGATTGATATCTCAAAAATGTAGCTCTGTCSGCTTGGKTAAATRCAAACCGACAGCCGGAAAAGGCTRAATTGACTCAGCTTATYATGCTGATCATTTATGTATATGTCTAAATATATATCAGATTGGAGCAGATCATCGGATGTCCCATTATCCAATTTGACTTGAACTTCTTTTTAATACGAGGGGAATTGTTTCCATCAGTACGACGCCAGGCCACACACATTGATAGTGATTAGCCAGAAGCTTCGGTAGTTTGTGTGAGAGGTTCCTAAGCGTTCATCTTATAGGCCGGACCTGACTCCAAGTGATTACTAACTGTTCCTATCCAAAGCGAAAAGTTTTGCTGGTGGAAAATGTGTCTCAAGAGAAGCTTGTGAAAATGGAGTCTCCCAGCTTTTGACAATAGGGACAAAGATTTCTACATGAATGGCATTCTGAAATTACCTTCAAAGTGACAAAAAAAACTGAAATTTTTTTTTTCAAATTTAACCTAGTTCCAATCATTTGATCTAAATCGAGTGCTAAATAACTGCAAAGTCGTTAAGCTTGCTACAGAGCACATCCTAACGCCAATTTCATTCGAGTGGAAACGAGTCAGTCTTTCGATGTCCCCATGCGTTCTAGCGCTTGAACTATGAACCTACAGTGAGCCCAACAAGTGCTGGTCAACAATTAGAGCTTGTTCGACAGTGAGATCCTTCTGGCCCAGAGTGAACCGTAAGAGATTCTCTGTACTACTGGCGTTTAGTAAAGTCGATCTCGCCGCAATCATAGATGATCTGACAGGACATTGCCAAATAAGTTCACATTCGTTGCGGTTAAATATTTTGTCGAAAGCTCTTTGCCAAAGCTACATGTAGGAAGGTGAGGTGGAATCATCTTTCTCTTCTGTTGTCCCACTTTTGCCAGACTGTATTGGAAAAAGCTCGGTAGACACACCTTTGGAGAATATAATCAGGTGGCTGGCATTATTATTGACCGCCTTAATAAATTTATGGTAAGTTCAAACGCTTCTTCGTTCTAGGTGCTGCAATTTAGAGTGTTTTTGTGTAACACCAAAGACAAATATCGGCCCCCATTGAGATCTATTGATTTTTGGAACAGCCCTGTGACCTAACTTAAACTAGATCTTAGACATTAATATATGAGTTGAGTATATACRAGTAAACAGAGTTATTCTCTGTTGGATTTACTCTGTTTACCAGATCACCAGATCTACTAGTTTGGCTAGGTCATGTCGTCCTATAGATGAAAACACTCCAAMTCTGAGAGCATTCAACGCAGTATCCGCCGGAGGAAGCAGAGGAAAAGCAAGAGCTCCACTCCGTTAGAAAGACCAGGTGGAGATGGACCTAGCTATACTTGGAAGCTYCAAATTGGCGCCAAACAGCGGAAAGAAAAAACGACTAACGGGAACGACGCGCTGTTGTAAACTCGTCTATAACCACGTAAACGATGTCTACACTAATGAAAAATAAGAAGATAAGATAAGATAAGAAGTAAACAAATTTCTTTTTATTCGACCCGAACTGTTCGGGTGGAAAATCTAAAAAATTTCTACAGCTATGTTTTTGAGTTTATGCTTTTTTTCAAGTTATTTATTTTCCTTTTCTATTTGGCAAACACCGAGTAACACAAAGTAATATTATTTGCCTACGCATTTCCTCTACCTATTTGCCTTGCCACATGCCACAAGTAATATCGGGAAATTTCAATGTCTCAATGGATATCTTTTGTATGAAGAACCGCACTGTTTACCGGAAACTTATTTGTTTACATTACCGTACATTACAATTACAAAATTACACACACACCACCTGCGCATAAATTGTGCAGTTTATGTGTTGCTGCACACTCTCGACACACACTCTGGCTGGGCGTGACAAATTTTTCAGCAAATCATTAAAGTTGCAAATATAGTACATGAGCAGCACCGTGCCACAGCACCAGAAATAAAGAAATATCAATTTTACCTGTACTGASTGTGTGGGTGCAACGACGTTTATTAGGTTTTGTGGTTAAACGGCAGCAGGCAGAAACAACCATAAGCAGGCGGCAAAAGTGCACAACAATCAGCGAGTTGCAGTGTACAACTGCTTGGTTTGTCTTCCAAACAGTAAGCTCCGCTGCTGGAGCTTCTCTGCCAGCACAACTGAGGCGACAGCTCGATCACAACAGCCGTCAGCGTCATTGTTGCCTTGGCATTGTGCCGTCAGCATTGCGGTTGTTGCAGCGTGCGAAGGCGCGAAAAGTTGTCGAAGACTTGTGGCACGGCGGAAGGCTGAGGCACAAACACTTGTGGTTTTATGGCGGAAGCAAAAGTCTGTTTATGTTGTGGCACATATGCTTTTGTGCAAGCGATTTGAGGTGCAAAAAGCTGGCAAAGAAATTTTGTCTTACGCAAAAATGGCGATAATGCCATGAATGGTTTTGGCAGAGCAGTCTACGCGTGAGCGTGTGTATGTGTAGATCCGGCACAGTAGCGAAGAATGTGCGCTACGCAAACAAAAGCGACAAATTACTGTTAGTTTGGTATTTGGGGCAAATTTGAACTATGAAAAGTCAAGTAGTACTAAAGTTAGGAAAAAAAAAAGTCAAGAAAATGAAAATGTTTCYTTTGTGCCACATGTTTTTACTGCTTGTAATTACTCTCAGCGCGGTTTTTATGTATTTTTGGTTTGAAACTTTTAATATTCTTTCATTGTGGAAACGCGSATCTGCATACAATTTCAATAAGCCTTATTTACATATTCATTTTGGACATTATTAATGATAATGCAGTTATAGCAAGTTCTACTTTCACCTTAACTGTGGTCTTCTGATAGTGTCTTTTGATTGGTGACAAAAGAAAAAAATTATTTCAGTAACATTTATGCTTTATTTTCGCTCTCTTATTGAAGCATTTCGCGTCACCCTATTCATTAACCTTTCTTTTTCAAACCTCTCCGTTGCTTCCTTAATACCTTCCCCTTTATCTCACTTTTTTTGAAAAAAGTTAAAAACTATTTCGGTAACATTTATGCTTTATTTTCGTTCTCTTATTGTAACCTTTCGCTTTTCTCTCTTCATTAACCCTACTTTTTCCATATCTCTCCCGCTCTTCCTAGCTTTACTCTGAAATATTCGCATTTCATTACTTCACCTTTACTCTCTTAATCTATACCTTTATCTTTCTCTCCCTATCTTTTGACAAAAGTTAAATGCTTCTCCAGTAACATTTATGCTTTATTTTTGCTCTGTAATCTCGCATTTATCTCTTTCTCTCTTCATTAGCCTCTCTTTTCCCATCTTTCTCCTTTACTTTACTTCGAAATTCTTGCATCAAATTACTGTTTTTCTCTCATAATCAATACATTTCTCTTTTTTTCAACAAAATTAAAAATTATTTTAGTGACATTAATATTTTTCTCTGTTATTCTATACCCCTAGCTGTCTCTCTTCATTAATCTTTAATTGGTCATCTCTCTCACTCTCACCCTTACTATACTATTACATCTCTCCCTTTCTCTCTGAAATTTTCTTCTCTTCATCAATCTCTTTCTTAATTTTACTTACTCTTACTATTGCTTTAAATTATTTTACATTTGCTCTCTTATTMTATAGTATTCCTTTTCTCTCTTTTTTCTTATTTTCTTACTCTCACTCTCTATCTCTCTCTCCCTCTTACACCTTCCATACGATGAAATTTKCCTTTATTCATGAATATCTTTCCTCCTTTTTTCTACATTTCTCTATATCTCACTTACTGTATTATAAAAATTTCTCTTTAAATTACTTTACTGTTGGCCTCTTATTCTATAGGTTTATCTTTATCCCTCTTTTTCCTTCATCGATATTTTTCATTTCTTCCTGTCTGTTGCTCTGTGTCTCTCTCAGTTACTTCAATTTAATATTTTCGCTTTCAATTACCTTACTTTTTATATCTTTCTCTTTATTTCGATTTTATTATATTTTTTCTCTATCTTCTTTACTTTACTTAGACTTCGACTTAAATTTCTTTACTATGTATCTTATTCTACAAGTTTTCTTTCCCTCACTTTTAATTTCTGTCTCACTCTCTTCCTCTCTCGTTATCTTTCTCTSTCTATCCGACCCGATAGTTGGACAGTGAAACCATGTCTCGACTACACTATAATAATCTTTGACTCCTCATTCTACCTTATTTCAGGATTAGACAGATTTAGGTGCTTCGCCGCGGCCGTATTTCTGAAACATAAGGCTGATGAGCTTGATAGGTACCTAAGTTTCCATAACTGCAATATAAGAACGAGTACGAGCTCCGCTGGCGTCTTGTGATTCACTACCGTACCTTTGGGCCTCAGACCAGTTCAGCAAACGCTGGACGACTACCAACAGCTATGCAGGATGTTCAGGGAACTCTTCGCGCTCAGTAAAGTCGATCTCTCAGTGGTTGTAGGAGTACTGACTGGACAATGTCCGGGATTTATGCAGTGAGATTGAGTATCTGACCGGATGCCAGCTGCATCAGCTATTTGGAAGAAGATCATCTCAACACTTCCTCCTTCAATGTGCCGCTTTTGTTAGAACAAGGACCTTGGATTTCATTTTAGACTCCCAGGTGAAATAGCRAATTTAGAAATATAGCACTTAAGTAGTTTTATGATAGGTTCAGGGCGTCAGAAATKAAAGAATTAATTGCAGCATTTTTATTGATCTAAAACCCCCAGCTAATCAGTTASTCACATTTGATGAAATGTCAGGAAAATTCAAAACTTTCATTCCACATTTGTGTATAAAATGGTGTATAAAATCAATCACTAAGGAAACCTTGGAAAATTGCTTTGTTTTGAAGAGATTTTCGAGTTTCTGCCGTAGTATCTAGATATATTTAAGAACGCTGAGTATAGATAAAGAGGCATTATTCTTCTTCAGATTGTATATACAGCCAAATAGAGTGAATCAACTTCGCATAAAGGCAACGGACAAAATTCTTGAAGAGTTCAAAACTATAATGCTGCAGCTATTTAGAAAAATTTTCCTTACTGATGAAATCTTGGCCAATTCCTTAGTTTTGCAAAGCGCGTATAATTGCTATCTCGCTTCCTATACAGATGTAAGTTCGCTTAGTGTGGAATATTAAGGAATTATAATCTTTGAAAGTTAGACGCTATTAAAACTTCAAATGAATATCGCTATTCCGCCTCAAAACTTATTTCAGTAATATTTGAGCATAAACCGTTACCAAGCTATTTAATGTATACATACTTTTGTATGTATATTTGTATATACAAAAAATAAAAAAAAAATTTCTGATCAACGATATTTTTTTATGTATGTCAGTATATGTATGTAAATATGTGCAAGTACTCACTTTGCCCTTGACGTCAGACTAGGATCWGATGTTTTGCGTCGACTATTGCGATTGCGTTTTTGCGATAAACGCTCCTTATACGATTCGGAGCGATTTACTGAGACGGGAGCGCTTTTATTTTGATGATGTTGATGTAAACTAAACACACACACACATATATATATATAAATTAAAAATAAATGCAATTTGTTATGATTACGATTTCCATGGATGTAAATTTTCGCAAGYCGACAGCCGTAACAACGAGTTTATGTGTAGAGCGGGGGTAAAATAGAACATAAAACAAAATTATTATTATAAAAGCAATAAAAGCGTATCAACTGTAGGCAAAAAAAAAACAAAACTCACCGTTCTCGTCGTGCATCTTTCCCTTCTGCTGCGTCCTGCGCACTCGTATCGGCAGCAGCTGTACCTCCCAAGTCGCCGGTGGCATCGCTCGATGGCGGCACATTCGATTCGCGTGCACTGCGTCCCGTTGCGCCCTTGCCAACAATGCCAGCGCCAGTTTCGCCCGGCCCGCCAGCTGGGTATGCGCCGCTCGACGGCAGACGTAGCTGTACGTCGTCTGTGTTGTCGGCGGACGTGGCGGCTGTGCCGTTGGAGCGCAGCGCTTGGTTGCCCGCATCCGGTCTGCGATCGGAGGGTTGACGTACTATGGATGATGTGTGCAAGCGTTCTGTAAATGCAAAGGAAAGCAAGTACAAATTAGTGATGACATAAAGAGATATTGTTTGCTATGATATTGGAGGAAGGACTGTAAAAGTAATCAAAAAAGCATTACACAATATTGATATGGAGTTTAAAATATAAAATATATACTTAAAGTTATAATGCTAAACATTCTTGCATCGAAGAGAACCCACCCTTTTCTACTAGCATAATAAAAAAAAAAATGAGTCTTCAGCTCCAACGAGAGTTTCGGATATTCACATTTGGATCACACAGTTGAATACCGTTAAAAAGTGCTAGAGACTTACTTTTTAAATGTACTTCTAATGGGTTTGTGTCCGTGGTAGCTTATTACTTCGAAACTTAATAATATTTTATCAGAATGAAAAGAGCTCGTTGGACAGAAGGACTTTTCGAATTGAATCTAACCGCATACATCTTATATTCGAAAGGAATAAGGAATGGAAAACTCGKAGAATRATATCTTAAGCTCCACTATAAGCTATAATGGGTTGGTGTCCKTGCTAAGTTTTGACTTCGAAACCTAATATTATTTTGTCAGRATAGAAAGACTTCTCGAATTTACGTCTCGTATCCAAAACGAATAACGAGTACAGTAATCGGAGAATAAAGTCTTAAGCATCATTGTAAGCTCTTGAGTCCCTTTAGAAAGTGCTAAAGACTTACTTTTTAAATATACAACTAATGGGTTCAAGTTCCGGGCAGGCTCTTACGTCGAAACATAATATTTCTTCAGTTTGTGAAAAACTCGTTAGACAGGTGAAAGATTATGATAGGTGTATTTAAAATGCTAAGGATGTTTCTGCATGAATCAAGTTGTTCCAGAATACAAAGATCCCAAAAATTATGTAAAGGAGAGAACGCCTATAACATTCATATCCTAAAGAGTAACTGAGTTCTTTATAGAGCAAAAAGGCCGCCAAGCTACCACATCCAAGTGAAGACTGATAGCAAGCAAATGCAGGATCTTAAGGGTTCTACTGATGTATGCAAATCTCAGTAGACACAAAACACAAGAAAAAATACTCCATATTAGTACTACTTTGACAGAAAGAACTCTGGCGAGGTCCACGCGACGACCAGTGTGAGTAGCCGAAAGATCTGCAAACTTAATATTTCAGTAAGAAGCCTCAGTGTCAAAAGAGAGATAAAGACATATACTGCTGTAACTTTTAGGATGTTTAGTACGCTACTGCAATAAAACTAAACAAGTTAAACGCGGCACAGACTACCACAAACTTTATACCAAAGTTTACCCAAAAAGTACTACTCTGTTTTGCTCRCGTTTCTTAAACACTTTTGAAYTTTTTTGCTCACCAACACTTAATTGCTTGTAGTATTCGGCACGTTTTCCAGCGCCAGCGCCTGCAGTTACACCAACACCTCCGACGGCTGTCRTCAACGACACCTGCCCTTTGCGTTGCTTCTTGGCCACTTTATTGGCCGCCGCAGCCGCAGCAGCTGCGACCGCTCTCCGATTACGATAATTATTCGTCTTCTCGTTAATCTTGGCCGCAACTCTCGATGTGAGAGATGGGGAAGATGTTTTACGCTTGACAATGGTATTGGTTGCTGTTGTTTGCGTCCCCGTCTCGTCAGTCGTTACAAAAATGGTGGGCGATAAGGTGTTCGATGTGTTCGATGAAATCGAGCCGGACGTATTGGAATCGGGTGATRCTTCCACGCCACTTACACTGCCACCGCGACTATTGGCACCGCCAACACCACCACTACTGCGGCTATTGCGCGCACGTTCTTCCCGCTCTAACTCGTCACACGAGTAGAAGGCTTCATCTTCAAAGTTACCGCTACTTTTGCTACTCTTCGAACTGTTCGAGCTGTTGCGCTTGACTTTAGCGTCCAACGCTTTCTGCGTGTCCTCCTCTGCAATGTATTTGTAGATTTCACGATTGGCGCTCTCCTCCAGCTCGACTGATTTCTTCTTCTGCTTCTTGAGCTTCTTCTTTTTCTCTTTATCACTAAGCTGCATGCATTCGTCATGACTTTGACACTCATTATTAATATTATTGTTGTTGTTGTTATTCAAGTGTTCGCAAAATGAGTTCTTAARATTTTGTTTCTTCACCAGCACCACATTGCGTTCCGCTTTGGCGTCGTGCTCTTTYGGCGCATCGGCGACCACACTTTCGGGCGCGTACTTCAGTGCAATCGGCACGGGTTTACATGTGGCCGCCACAGTGATAACCGTCGAGGCGGTCTCTGAGATTGACTTGCGACGCATGAGCGTGAATTCGTCACTATTYAAAAATTTCTTGTTGCTCATCACGAATTTGACGAGCGCATGCAAATTAAGATTATTATGGCCACGTGCATGTTTCTGAGGCGTCTCCTTCTCGGCGCGTTTATCCTTATTCTTTAGCGGGCTGCTGCTACTAGCCGCCTCCTCAGCACTCGCCACTGCTGCAKCGCCCGACTTCGTCGCAGCAGCAGCTGCTACACGTTCGGCTGCTGCCAGTTTGCGCGCGCTACGTGAACGCTTCAAGCTYTCACGTTTCTCCAGTTCGCTCATCTTCGTTTTGGACGAACTCTTCTCAATGCGATTATGCTTGTACTTCGGATCGGTAAGTAGTATCTTCTTCTCTTTAGCATTGCCACGTTTGGGCGTTAAATTGTCAGCATCAGCATCATCACTACTTTCGTCATCCGTGTCGGTAGAGTCGGTGTCCAAGTCATCGTCGTAGTCCTCATCATCACTATACTTGCCGCCAGCTGCCATTGGCGCCGCGGCGCTACGTGGTTTCAATGCGCTTTTGGGTGTAAACTCAGCCAAGCTAGCAAGCGTGTTTGCAGTTGGTGGCACCTCGGCGTTCTCCAATGAGCCCTGGCGTCGCGCCGTCGAGGAAGTGAAATGTTTATAGAACTTGCGCTTCGGCGGATCCGTTTTAATGGACTTGAGTGTCGCTTTCTTATGCTCCGGTTTGGGATCGCTAAGTACATGCAGTGTTCGGATTTCGCCCTCAGGTCCATTCAATAAAATATCCACTTCACTGCGGTGCAATGACTGTGTTGAGCCAGCGCCGCTGGATTTCAGCGCTTTGGTCGTTGCATTGTCCGTTAGGCGTTCTTGCGCCGTTGAYGCTGCAAGTCGCTCCTTCTCCGCATCCTCGTCCGCTTCCTCCAATGATGTGGATTTGTCTGCTTGCAATATGAAATGCGGTGATTTGGAACGCTTGCGTGTCGGCATATGACCGGTGGATTTGCGTCGAAAGCTGGCACGTCGAAACTTTTCAAAACGTGATGGCTCACTGCCGCCCGTCGAACTGCGCACCGTCAGCGTGTGATTGCCGCTTTGTGTGGGTGATGCATCATCGGTGGAATCAGCACCGCTGCCAGCACTACTAGTCCCGCCACCCGAGAGGCGGAACCACATTTTATCGCGCAACTTCTCCAGCGTGAGTTATATGCTYTTTCACAGTAACTGCGCCAACTAACCGCTGTTCTTTTTTTTATTTTTTTATTCTTATAACTATTGTGATTTCGCGTATATGTAAATATGTATAAGTGACGCTTCGGTAAACTTTTTGTCTTTATGTGACGTTTCACTATTGCTTTTGTTGTTGCGCGCATACCATTGGCGCTGTTACACTGCAAGTAATTTTATCAACTTTAAGCTCACTTATTCTACGTCGTTGTTGTTGTGTCGCTCTTGGTGAATTTTGCGATCTTCGTAAATAGTTGGGAAATCGTTTCGTTTTCTTTTTTGATTTTCGTTTCAATTTTAAGTTCGTTGCAATTGCGCGCTGCCCTATGCATTTCCTAAACACAAACATTTATGAATTACAAAAAAAAAAAAACACACAATTCGTGCACTTCTATAGGAAAATTTTCGCGTCCAATCAAGTGGAGCGCTCGCGTTGCGTCGCGTGAGTTCGCTTTGTCGGCGCGTTCTCGTGTGTGCGCGTTGTTCTTGGCAATTTCGGCTACACTGAATTACACATTTGGCAGGCTAATACGATTGTGCTTTTCTAGGCGAAAATGACACTAAATTGCAAGTGTCATTTTTGTGAAAAACAAAAAAAAAAAAACCAAGAAAACAAAAGAAAACACTCAAAACAAAAACATTAAAAACTTATAAATATCTCGAGAAAAGCGCGAGGCAACGAAATCTTAATAGCAAAACAGCATGTGTCATAACTGTAAGCAAACGAATGTTCTGAGTGGTCCAAGTGAGTAAGAGCGCAAGACACGAACAAATCTCTGCAGTGAAAGAAAGTGAAGAGCACAAAATGAGCATTATTTACCTCGCACTCTGCAGAAATACATGGCCAATAATTATTAATATGGAAGGTCAAGGTTGGCTCAAATAAAAAGCTATTAAGAGTCACCTAAGCTTCTGGCGCAATGCTAAAGTCCTCAGTATTTCCAAGCGAAACCTTTATAAGCTAATATGTTCGAGCTAATAATTCGAAAAACTTTAATATTTCAAAATTTTCAGAGAACGCAACAGATTACAGTCTATTTTTTTTTTTTTTTTTTTTTTTTTTTTTTTTTTTTTTTTTTTTTTTTTTTTTTTTTTTTTTTTTTTTTTTTTTTGTTATTTTTCGATTAATAGATCGCAGTCTTCTTCGCAATTTTCGTGAATATATCGCAGTCTTTTCGTGATTTTGCTGCAATTAGAAAATATATACTAGGGAAAGATGAAAAAGTGGAAGCTCAAAACTTAAGTATTTACTGCAATCSTAATATTTTTAGTTTGAAAAATAAGAGATCCTTGACAAAACTCAATATCCTGTAGACTATTTTATATGAAACAGGCACTTAGCCTCTACGAATCTAAGAACTTCGAACTGCGAACAAATTGCGGGGCTTGACTCTTAGTAAAAAATAAGCTGATATTTCTAGACTTTATGAACCTAATAATGTCACTACCGAGGCTCGACTGTTAGTTCAAAGTTCCTTTAGCTATCTCCGAAAATTAAAACCATTTAGGTACAGTGAAGAAAGTTCTGAGATTTGTTTATAACTCGTTGACAGTGCGCTCAAAATTAAATAGGATATGATTTTTTTGTCAATACCAACAGAATACTTAATTCTCAGACTTGCTTGATGACATACCACAGCCGAATCGTTGATAAACCATAAATCCGATGAGTTAGCTAAAGAGCGCACGCTTAAACCAATTTTATCAGCTTGGGAATGAACTGTAGTCTGTTGTAATTAGTTTTTTGATGCAATTATTCTGATATAATGCGATCTTCTAACAGATTTAGACTATCGGAATATGATTTCTTGATATTTTGTTGTATTCTTGCTATCTAGTGTGGAATCGTTGGACCATCCTTAGCCCGGCAAATGCTGGTCAGCCATGGAAGATAATTATTATAGGTCAACCCATTTTGGGTATTCCAGTAGCACAAGATAACTTAAGTGAACTTGAAACCAAATAAATGTCCTTTGTTTGAGACAGTAATTTTTGGAGTGACAGATTCTAACAGATTTAGGCTAACGGAACATAAATTTTTTGTACTCAGTTGTACTCTTCCGCTCTAGCCATGGATCTTTGGTCCTTCATGAGCTCAGTCATCGTACACAATTATATATAGACTAAGTAATTTTTTAAAGTCCAGTAGATTAGGAAAACTTAACTGTACTTGGAACCAAATAAATATCATTTGTTTTACACTCTTAATCTTAGAAGGGCAGATTGTAACAGATTTAGGCTAACGGAATATAATTTTTTGGTACTCAGTTTGGTACTCTTCCTACTAGCGATGGTTCTTGGCTCCTTCGTGAGCTGGGCAAACGCTAGTCAAACGGTGCGCAAAGTCAGACCAAATCAGTTTTGGGTACTCCAGTAGATCAAAAAAAGTGAACTGGAATCCAAATAAATTTCCTTTCTATGATACAATTATCTTAGGATGGAGTGAGATACCCCGTATAAATGGTTGGAATATAATTTTATGGCTGGTATACCATCTATAAGACTGATTAACTGATTGACCGGAAAGTAGTCTCAGTTTAATTGTGGTTTGCTTTGTTTTAATATCCACAAATTAGTTTCTTAGTTTCTCCAAGTTTTGACACCCAAGATAGACCGAAATAAACCTTAGGTTGTTTTAATATAGAAATGTAAAGTAGAGCTGAAAACTTTTCCAAGTGCTGGAACTCTAGATGATCGAAGATATTTACAATATATATGAAAGCATAGATTTCAAGATAAGTGTAAATAAGTTAACTAACTGAAAGTATTATGGGACCTTGAGAGCAATTTTAAAGAAAGTATTTAGTCTTTGTTCCCAGAAATGCCAAGAAAATCAATATCAAAAATAAGAATTCTAAGAACGTAAAGTTAGTAAGGTTATCAGCGATATATATGGATATATATCAAAGGTTAAGAGATTTTTGATTTCGGGATATACTAGATATAATTTAAGTTACATAATCATTAAAGCAATTTAGTGATTTCWCAGTCTCACTAGATTTATTTAGAAAAAAATGTCCAATGACGTTTGGTCAACAGCTGCAATGATGTGACTTTACGATASATTCAAAATATGTATATATTTTCCAATATTTATTGCACAAAAATATTGCAATTCATATATTATAAACACATATGTATATATATTGTACATATACACTTCATGCAAGTGTATTTATTTCCAATATATCACTAATGATCTCGCAAACACTGCTGGGCGAACTTTGCACTTAATTGCATTCGAACGCGTTTCGCTTCCTCACAAGCACAAATATATAGCTTTCGTATTGGCAATATTTCTAGCAGAGATCGGTGATCGAACGATTTACAATTATTTCGATACAAAAATAAATAATTGCGCACATTTAATTGCCAAAAATCACACACATAAGCACACACACTTGCACGAACTGCGCGGCGAAAATATTTAATTAAATAAAATTCTTGTGACTAAACATACGTTAATCGTTTCGTAGTTTCGTTTAGACTGAGTCAATAATGTGAAATATTTTACAAAAATTACTAATAAACACATTTGATAAAAAAAACAAGAATGAAAAAAAGCAGCACTTTCGTTGTTCAATTGCTGCGCGATTCGGGAGCAACGATAAGTTGGACACAACAAAAACAACAGCAAAATGTAAAAAAATAAAAGTGCGAGTGCGTTATCTCTGCACGCAGAGCGCCACAAACACACACGAGCGGCAAGAGTTGAAAATAGAACTAATYGATTTCAAATGAAATTAACAAAAACGCAAGAAATTGTGCAGTCGAAAACAAATGTGGCGCAGAATGCAACAAGCAGACAGCTGACTTTGAACGGTACATGGAAATTATGACAGCTGTGGGTTGAGCTTTATTCGGCTGTGTGCAGAATGCGAAAAACGGCAAAAACAGAAACTAAAGTAAATTGTGGTGTAAGAAAAAGCATGCCAAAATGCAGAAATCAATAAAAAG
>NW_017534531.1:378715-379695 GCF_001853355.1 Bactrocera latifrons | reverse complement strand
AACCCTATATCTGACTCTTTTAGTTTTAGGACTTACAAACAACCGTTATGTGAACAAAACTATAATACTCTCTTTAGCAACTTTGTTCGAGAGTATAAAAAATATATATGCATTTTTCCGTATATACGAGTACTTAAGTACGAYTGTAATGCCGATGATTTAATGGCGCGCTACTCAACGCTTGACAGCGCGAAGCGATCGGTCATATGCAGCAATAAATATATGAGTAGCAAAACGTTGAGATTCGCGCTCAAGTGGAGGTGTAGTTTTCGAGCAACAAAACAAACACTACATAAAAACGAGTAACTAAATATACAGGTATGCAGCAAGTCAAAGTGCTTACCACTTACACACATACACACATATAAATACATGTAAACACAAGCATTTGTAGTTTTTGCAAATGATGTCATCGATTTCGTTTTGATAAATATTTATGACAAAGGTAATTTATAAATCAGCTAGAACACAAAGCCTTTACGGAAACACAAAAGCAAGCGATTTACAACAACACAYTCATACATATGTACATGMATAATGTACAATAAAACAATTATCGAAGGTGTCGCATAGTTCAGCAGGCGATTAACTTCAGTGTTGGCACTCGAAGTTGAAGTGAAAAAAGAAGCAAAGAAATATTTGAGAAGAAGGCATTTTTCAGAAGAAAAAGTATGCGTGTAAAAGTAAATGGTGTTATAAGTAAATGGATAAGTTTGTAGGCTGATGCAAATGTGGCTGAATCACTTGAGTTGCTAGAATGATATGCTTAGTAGTTTCTTTTTGTGTCACAAACACGAGCTTAAGGTTTTCAGTTTAGGAATAACTGTGAAGAGTTTTTATTGGGGTGTAACGGAAACTCTGACCCAACATTTTTTATTCTGTASGTGAAATTTTTTTGAAAAATAAAGCTATGTATAAGCTTCTCTACGTAAAATAAAAAGTGRAGTTTAAGACGAGTTTAAGGATAATCTAGTGCTTGT
>NW_017534531.1:375862-377610 GCF_001853355.1 Bactrocera latifrons | reverse complement strand
AGGATAATCTAGTGCTTGTGTGGTGAGACTGAATAGTAAATTGTCGTTTTGGGTCTTCAGATAAAGAAGTAAAAAAATTCCGGTTGTCTATATCCTGTCTCTTATACACATCTAGATGTGTATAAGAGACAGGTCCTACGATTCCGCTATGATTTAAAAATATTTAAAAATTAAGAAAATAATCCAAATGAATCTAAACAAAAAATTGCAAAACAAAAAAATTCAAAACATGAAAAAAACAACTTTTGAATTATTCAAAAAAAAAAATTTAAAACTAAATACGTATGTATGTATGTATGTATGTATGCTTATTCATGTAGCGATACGCCATAGAGCTTAAATATACAACTTACATAAGATAAAAAATTAAATTATGCAATAAAAAAAAGTGAGAAAAAATTTAAAAAATCTTGAAAAAATGATATCAAAAAACAATGAACAAAATTAAAATAAAATTACAAAAAATACAATAAATAAAAAATTAACAAAAAAATTAAAATTAAAAAAACGCGTAAATATCCTCATTAAACTATGGCGTTCTCTAGGCTTTGTTCCAGTTGATGTCATATCACTCAAAATAGACRTTTTAAAACTATTCAATCAAGCTATACTATAGCAGTACCAACAACCCGCACACCACCCTGCCGCTGTAACAAATTGTTACACACGAACAAAAACAACAGTTATTAATAATAAATAATTGAGCGATAACAGTAAATAGCGTGCGAGCACAAAAGCGRAGAGAAAAACCAGAAAATGTAGCCATGAACTTCCGCGTGAGCACACGAACACGCTCGTACATATTACGATTAAGTGAAGTGAAGTGAAGCGCCACTTGGACAGGGGGTGGGGTGAAGTCGCCTAAATTGAAATGCCAAACATTTATCACGACAAATTTGGGGTAGAGGTGCGGATGTAAACGGGAGATAGTAGAAAAAAATGTTGCTTTAATATTTGATGTTGACAAATTGGCGATGCTTGGCAAGCGACAACCACATGTATCGAATGTTGTGTATATGCACTGGATATGGCAGACTGTTATGCGTGAAATGAAATAGACAAAAAACTAAAATCGATGGTGTGCTAAATTGTTGCAATAAAAATATCAAATAAAAAAAAAATGTGCGAAAATGTGAGAAAAATAGAATTTTAGATATTTTAATACAGAAAAAATTATTTGCTCCTAATAGAGATACATTTTTATTKTTTATTCTATTGAAAAATGTATATAAAGTACTAAAAATTATTTTAGGTTTTATAAACCAGTTGAGAATTTTAAGTGATGAACGAACAAAATCATGAACAAATACATACAAACAGACATTAATTAGTCATATTGAATTTTTTGTAAATATGTTTTACAAAAAAATAATATTTAAAACTTTCAAAGAAAAGTCTCATAATTAATTAGTCATATTCAATTTTTTGTAAATATATTTTACAAAAAAATAATATTTAAAACTTTCAAAGAAAAGTCTCATAAATATGTTAACGGTATTATTCATGAAACTGTTTATTAGGCAATTGTATATGAAAATGACTATGTCTATGAACTAAAAGTACAACTGTGTTCGAAATAATAGCAGTGGTTTGTGAATAATAGCAATGGCTTGAAGAGCACCTGCATTAGTCTGTCAAAAAATGGCGCAACTTATTGTGGTCCGATGAAACAAAAATTGCTTTTTTTTTTTTTAGTTCCCGAGGACGCCGACAGTATGTACGAAGGCCATTAAATGCCTCATTTGATC
>NW_017534531.1:369611-373786 GCF_001853355.1 Bactrocera latifrons | reverse complement strand
TTTTATTTTATTTTTTAATAGATATATCTTGTTTCTAATAAAACAAATTTTCGTTAGGTACAAAATGCATTATAACATTTKTAGATGGCAACATTGATATACAGTTGAGAGTTTGGTGAAATATGCAAGAGAGCACACAAGCGAGCACCACGCGTTTGACGCGTAGAATTCAAGTTGGCTGACGAAGATGACAGAACAGCTGTGCATATTTTTCGCAGAATACTGAGCTATAAAAACAGAAGACAAGCCAAAAATAAAAAGTCGCACCTAAATGATTCTAATGAAATTACAAATAATAAATAAAAAAAAACCATAAACCAGAACGATTTAAAAATAACTGCTAAAAGTGGCACAGGGAAACATAGAAATTCGGGTGAAAATAATTACAAACGGAAGGGTTTGAGGTATGAAAATATATGAATGTTTATAGTCGTGCATTAAATGCTGTAAATATGTACATATATGTATTACGTTTGTATATGTTTATACATATGTACATATATATGAATATATATATTATCTAGCCGCTTACATAACATACGATTTACATAAGGTAAATAAAGGCTAAACATCAAAGCAGACCTGCCTCCTCATTGCTTCGGCCATCGGTGCCTCCTTGACGCATTTCAGTTAACTACTCAGAAATTTAGGTAAAAATAATGAAATTAAATGACCGTTAAATTTGAAATTACCTACCAACATTAGCAAAAASTTGTTAGGCTGATTTTGTGCTTGTTTTTTCGCAGCACTCTCATACTTGAAGCGTTACTAAGGCACTACGGCTCAAGGTAGGCAGCATAGGCAACGAAAAAATCAAATAACCTAACAAATTTTGAGTACTAACACATGTCGGCTGATTGGCGGGTACTTTTCATACGTCATATTTTAAACATAGGCACGTATTAGGGTGAGTAAAAAAACTTTTTTATCTAATTTGAAGGTTACAAAGAAAATGTATACAGAAAAAAATTAAAGATTAATATGAATGTCGTCACTTAAAATGGAAAACAATGTATCTCAAAAATAACGAAATTGAGTTTTTTTATTGCTTACGATTGACTACATCATAATACATATAAACATAAAACTTTATGCATCCGCTATCAGATATAACCAATTTATAACCATTTATAATAACCATTTTATAACCAAAACACAAATTTTGTTTTAATAGGACTACTTTCTATTATAGCCTACCGCAATCAGTTATAACCAATTTTTCATATATAACCATTTTATAACCAATATATAACCATTTTATAACCAATGTATAACCATTTATAACCAATATATAACCATTTTGTAACCAAAACTCAAATTGTGTTACATAAGTGGGTTCAATTATATCGTGTTTCTTTCGCCTGCCAACTTATCAAGGGGATTTTGTTGTGCACACAATTTTCTACAAAATCTACCTCAGTGGGATATTCTGCAATATAATAATTAGTAAATTTAAAATCTTTGAAATTTGTTAGTTTAGTTTTTGTTTGGCTCGCCCTAATGCACATACATATGTACATACAGAAACACTTGTAGTAGGAAGAAATTCTTGTTAACATTTTGCAAATCATACAACCTTCGCATTCTTCAGTTTCAAGAATTGTTTGTAATATTTTTAATAAGMTTAAATGTGTACACAATAAAAGGTRAGAGCTRAAATTACRTAATTTTGTGAGTAAGAGAGTTGTGAGTTATATAAAAAAACACAAGTGGATATCATTAAATTCAACAAAAAACTACTAAATAAAACAATAAGCTATAATACCCTTCACAAATACAAAAAGTTTTCATAAAACGAACTTGCTTAAGAGCGTTCAGTTTGTATGACAGCTATATGCTGTAGTGGTGCGATCTGAACAATTTCCTCGGAGATTGTAACGTTGTCCTGGACAATAAAATATGTCAAATTTCGTGAAGAGATATTGAAAAATACAAATGGTTTTCATACAAGCACTGGCTTTTCATCATTAGTTTGTATGGCAGCTATATGCTATAGTGGTGCGATCTGAACAATTTCTTCGAATATTGTACCATTGTCTAAGAAAATAATCCATGCCAAATTTCGTTAAGATATCTTGCCAAATAGATAAGATTTCCATACAAGAGCTGTCTCTTATACACATCTAGATGTGTATAAGAGACAGGTATCTATGGACTTAATTTTTATCGACCAGTTTGTATGGCAACTATATGTTATAGTGATTCGATCTGAACAATTTTTTCGGAGATTGTCTCTTATACACATCTAGATGTGTATAAGAGACAGATATTATACATATGTATATACTTATTACAAATGCCAAGAAGGTAATGAAGTATAAACGTGAGATAATAAAGCAGCAGCAATAGCAAATGAGCTCATATATTAAAGGCAATAAACAAAATTATTGGAAAAATAATAAAAAAAAAATATATTTTTAAAACTTTTATTTACATATATATGTACATACTATATATGTATATGTACGTATATTACTAAAGTGCATATATACATCAGTGAAGTACATTATATATACTTAGGCATGTTTACAAAAATTTTTTACACCTGCTGCCTTTGAAGCAAATGTCCAACAAGGCTACTCGAAAGCGCACAGTGGGCCGTAGACAGCTGGTAGTGAACTTCGGAGTTCAACTAATTCAGACCTACATAAGTACCTAAAAACTTCAAGGAACAATTGAGGTTAAGGCGCCGCTTAACAGTTTTTGAAGCGCATTTGACAGCTGTAGCTATTTAATTTTTACATGCTTTTTGACATTTTGACAGTTCGCATTTATCGTTTTTTATATTTTAGTACTATTGTTGTTATTGATAATATAGCATAAAAAAATATTTATACAGATGATTACTGAATATATGTATAATACAAAAATTTTATTTGATAAATGTTGAGTAATTGAAATCGATATTTAATCGATTAATTTTTTTTACAAAAACTCGATTATTAAAGATAGAATACAATAATTTTAGTTGATAAATGTTCATTAATCTAAATCGATAATTAGTCGGTTTTCGACTAATCAGTATCGATTATTGATCGACAATATTTTTTTCAAAATCTTGATGATTGCAGATAAAATACAATAACTTTATTTTGATATGCATTCACTAATCGACATCGATTGTTAATTTTTATTTTTTACTAGTTTTTTTTTAGTTTTGAAAAACTTGTTGATTGAAGATAGAATACAATAATTTTAATTGATAAATGTTCATTAAGCGAAACCGTTTATTAATCGATAAAACTTTTTTGTTTACAGAAACTAGATGACTCAAAATGAAATACAATAATTTTATTTGATAAATGTTCACTAATCGGAATCGATTATTAATCGACCATATTTTTTCAAAAGCGTGACGATTGAAGATAAAATACAATAATTTTAATTAGAAAATCTTCACTAAACTGAATCGATTATTAATCGAARTTTTTTTATTTATAAAAACTTTATACTTAAAGATATAATACAATAAATTTATTTGACAAATGTTAATCACAATCGATTATTTATCGACCACATTGTTTTTTTTCAAAAACTTGATAATTGGAAATAGAACATGTTAATTGTTTTGATAAATGTTCACTAATATTTAGTAATGGACTATTAATTGAACACATTTGTTTCTTCAAAAAATTGATGACTGAAGAATAAGTATTCACTAATCGTAATCGATTATTAATCGAATTTTTTTTAAGTTTTATGATTGAAAATGGAATATAATAATTCCATTAGATAAATGTTTGCAATGGGCTATTAGTCTAGCACTTTTTTTTAATTGATGATTGAAGCTAAAATATAAACTAATATATATAAATTTTAACTAATCGGAATCGATTATTAATCAAATTTTTTTGGTTTTTAAATATTTAATACTAATACAATAATTTTATGTAAGAAATGGACAAAGGTTCACTCTTCGGTGTCGTTTATTAATCGACCGCTTTTTTTGTTTGCAAAAACTTGATGTTGTATGTAGAATACATTAAGAATGTATGTTGTATGTAGAATACATAAATATTCACTAATCGGAATCGATAATTAATCGAAGACATTTCCTTATTTTTTTCAATAATTTGATGATTGAAGATAAAATAAAATCGTTTTTTTCGATAAAAAATCGGTAATCGGAAACCATTATTAATCGATTTTTTTTCAAAACTTGTGAAAATAGAATA
>NW_017534531.1:367664-368851 GCF_001853355.1 Bactrocera latifrons | reverse complement strand
TGTATATCAGAAAGATTTTTAACCATTCCTTGAATTTTATCGATCAGCAAAATTTTTAACTGTGCCTTGAGTTTTATCGATTTTCAYCTCAAATAATGATATTTAAGGAATTCTTGCCCACCCCTCGCTTGACAGGGTAAAACGGAAGGAGTGAATCACAATTTTAGATTTTCTAGGCATGCCTATGTCATTTATCGCATACGATAACAACACTTGAAATTATCGAATTTATCATTAGTCAAATARAAAATAAGGGAAAACACAGTTGTATTATTACAATTTTTGGTTTTGCAACAAAATCCTCTCAAAATATTRAAAGAGCAGTGATAAGATAACACTTTGGCAGCCATAATTGCAGCCACTTTATAAGGTCATAAAGATTTCCATAGAAATTGGGGATTTTTCACAAGTGCTCGGTATAGACAATTRCGAATGGGAAAGTGAAATATGCTTGCATATAAATTTCAATGTAAATGCAATATTTTGTTGGCACCTAATCGTATTTAGGTATGTTTGTGTTATACATATGTTTGGGTGGCATACAAGCGAAGTTGTTTGTAGGCCTTGTTAATGGTAAAAATTCTTCAGATGTTTAGTTTTCCATCAGCCACACATAATTACTTGGAATTTTACACATGTTAAAGACGGTTTTGGGATATAAAAGTAAGATATATGGAGGAATAAAAAAAGACGCGTTGGAGATTGAGTTGTTGAGAAAAAAAGCTATGCATTTTTGGATATATATACATATGTATACTTGTTTATAGGTATGTGTTATTCTAAACAAATATACATATGAAACTGTTATACAAATATGCATTCATTGTTTTTGTAAATGCGGTGAATTTCCATTGTTCCCTTTAAAAGCCAAACAACGCGCTCAAAGTTAGTCAAGGAGCGTCTAAACTCATTACAAAGAACATTGTTTAGAAGCTTGTCATCTACGTATGTATGCATATATGTATATAAGAATAGCGGAATKCTTGCAAAGTCGTAGAGCTGGCAAGACGGACTCATACCTCGCTCACATCGAAATGGGAACTATTTAKGCGAATTTCTGCTGTCACCTTGCGGTCCAGCATAGATATAACCAGTATATAACCAAAATATGAGTATATGATAACCAATAATATAACCATTTTATAACCGAAACTCAAATTTGTTTCAATATGAGTGCATGATAACCA
>NW_017534531.1:354292-362686 GCF_001853355.1 Bactrocera latifrons | reverse complement strand
TATTTTAAGCTTTAACATTATAATTTTTTTATTAAAAAAAATTCAAAAATCGAAAATTTGTACAAAATTGCTATATTATAGAGATTTTCAAATTTATGATTAATAATTTTGTTTTATTATGAATATTTTAAACTTCAAAAAAACTTGCAAAAATCCAATATTGATACAAAACTGCTATTTTATGAAAATTTGTTTTTTGTTCAAAATATTTCGAACTCGAAAAAGATATTTTCAAAATCGACATTGAAGCCTACAAACTGCAAACTTTCAACAAGAAGTTGCACAAGCCAACAAAATTTTAGGTGAAAAGCCTTATTGAATCTAGCTGGATAGCGACCTAGATACCAAGTTCCTGAGTTCCAGCAGCACATTTTGGATTAAAAAGATATTTTTTTAACTGTGTGTGTAAAAAAAAAACAATAATAATGTTTAAAGAAATACGAAATAATAAGATTTAAGGAAAAACCATTTAATTTCCTTATTTTTTCGCTAACATTGTTTATTTCAATGCTCAAGATGCAGTACGGTTCCATCACTTTTGATGGCCAGCAATTAAAGCGAATTCCAGAAACACATGGCAGCGCTGCAGCAATGCAGTAAGCAATCAAATATATCATAAAAATTTTTAAACGCCGCCACAAAAAGCACTGAGCCCAAACAAAATGCAGTGGCACACAAAACAATAACAACAGCAACAACAAGACAACAAACAAAAAAAAATTTCCTTGGCGCGCGAAGGCAGAGAAACTGTTAGCAAATTACACTTGTTAAAAAAAATAACAAAATATATGTACATATGTATGTAAATTCAAAATGCCAATTGCAGCGAACGAGCGCAAAGTGGCGAGAGGGGGAGCAGCGCCAGAATGGATAAGCTGCAGCAAGCAAGCGAGTGAATTGAGCGGTGAACGCAGCAAAAGTCAACGAGAACTGTGCTGGACCAAGACTATGACTGCTTGTGTGTGCATGCATGTGCATGCGTGTGCATGTGTGAGCGTGAAGTTTTCTGTATGTCAGCCCATTAACAGTTGCGTAACTTACCAACAGCAACATGAAACAGGCTGCGCGCCGAGCCATTTGGTGCAACTGCTGCTGCAAGCAGTCAAAAGGTGGACGGTAGGAGATATGAGCGGGCGGGGCAGCAAAGAAAAATGGGCCAATAAAATGCGTTAAGCAAATATACGAAGAATTGTAAGTGAAATTAGGGAACAGGAAAAATATTGCAACATACTTTACAAAAAAAAAAAAAATAACAACAAAAAGAAATAATAACAACAAAGCGCATGATGCAACATTCGCCGCCCAACAAAGATGCAGAACAATTAAGCGCAGCACTACAATAACAATAGCAATAACAATAACAATTAAAAAGGCGGGTGGTCCCGTCCAAGCGACGCCACTCAGCCAAACAATCAGGCAGCGAGCGAGTAAAGTAGTTGTAGCACATTGCCGGCAGCGTTGCTGCAACAGGCAACACGTACGGACCATTTGCATTTTATTCGTTTGTAATTAGGGCCAAATTGAAATATGCCAATTTTTTCGAATTAACACAAACAATTGCGCGCATACATATTTACGCCAGCGCCCGTTACAATTGAAGCAGCAACGCCAACAAAAAAGGCCTGCAACAGCATCAAAGCGCTTGAAAATGGCGCGAGTGCGAACTGCGAATGACTGCGGGCAGCTCCGCCACTTGACTTTTTAATGCTTCGTTATTTGCTTTACCGTTATTTTTGTTTTTACAATCGAAGACTAAGAATTTGAATAAATAACTAAGCGGCGTCGCGCTCATAGACGCCGACAAAACAAGTGCATTGTGCTGCTGCAAAGCACACGAACACACAGTGGACTCAATCCCTTTTGCGAAGCTCTTTCAATATTCGACGCCTCAACGCCTTTTCGTTGGTGTTTTGAGAAAAGAAATGCTTCGGCCACCGCAACCGCACTATTTTCGGCATTTCAAATTCCTTTGTGCATAATTCGAGGCGTTTTTTTTTTTTATTTGCATGCTTTGTATTTGCACGGCGCTTTGGCTGCAGGAACAGCGGGCGTCACATTTTCCACGGCTATGCGCACATTGAAACGAAGTTGGCGTGCTGCCGGCGCGTTTAGAGGTGGCGTGTGCCAAGGATTTTTTTTAATTTCCGAAAATAGTAAAAAAAAGGTTTTGAATTATGTAGTTCTTGGTACTTTATGAACATTAGTGATTTATTGAGCTGTAAAAAGTCAAAAATTTTAGTTCAGAAAAGAATTAGTGGCTGAGCAATTAGCTAGTTTGTATGTTATTTGCTTTTTATTTTCATTATTGTCTCTATTATTTTCGAATAGAGGGCTGTTGTAATTTGTATCGGGTTGGTTGTCATCGTAATAATCTAGCCATATGCCCAGGAAATGTTCTAGGGGGTCGGACTATAAGAAAAGGAGTCTGAGATGAGTGGGGTTCGTTGGACTTACTAAGAGATGGTTAGAGTCAGGTGGAGACTTTTTGAAACGTGCTGTTTCGAAGGTCACAGATCTGAGATGGGTGGGGTTCGCTAAAAAGATGTTCTAAAAGATGTTTGTAATCATTTAACTGCAGCTGGACATATAGTACATTTGCATATAGGGATTGATACTGGATAGTTAGGAGTTTAACGTGCTACAGTATCTTTAGTTTTTTGTGCAACTCGAGCTTTTCGTCTGCGTTAGGTCGTGGTTTGACTTCAAGTATACCATTCACTGACAGGAAGTCGGTGAAGTTGACAACTGTCTGTTGTTGTCTGTAAGTGTCTAAAGTTTGTTGCGTTCGAAGTCTGTTAGTACTCACCGATCCAAACGGAATTAGATCGCCGAAAAAACAGACCTTGGTCGGATAAAATCCGAGTCAATTCCGGTGCGTAGAACCGGCTGTCGGGAATGTCATCTAACACCCTCCTCCCTTTGGTCCGTCATCGTCGAAACAGCACGTTTCCTGGGCCTCCCGTTAGATGACCTCGACAACAATGCAAATGACCCTTACCACCCAAACGGGGATTACATAATCGTTAAAACAACAACATGAAATCGAAGTAAGCTTCATTCTGCAATAAGGAGAACAATATTAACGTCTGAAGGCAGTGTTCGCACAGAAGCAACCAGCTTGGGCCAATAGGTGAGAAACTGTGTTCCATCGTGACAACGCCAGGCCACACACATCGATAGGGACTCGCCTCAAGTTGCGGAACCTTAGTTAGAGTGTTGTTATATAACCAGCTATTATTCTGAATCACCAAGTGATTACTACCTTCTCTTATCTAAAGCTAATGATCTTGCTGGTAGCAAAATCCCCTCAAAAAAGCTTGTGAAAACCGGATGTTCTTATCATTAAGGACGAGAATTTCCCATATGACATTATGAAATTACTTTGAAAACGGCAAAAATTAGTTGAAAATTTTACCTAAATTGGTTAATTCAAACTATGCTCAATAAAGCTTACAATTTAATGGATTTTTTTTACTAGTTCGATATGTGTTAATAGATATATTGGAATAATAGTTYTTTTTTTACAACACGAAATAAGTTTATAATGTTTATAAAACTGCACAAAATGAAATTTCGCTAATTTGAATTTATTTTTACACAGCTGATGTTTATCGATAAATAACTTACAGCGAGTGTGCACTTTTGCGATACTCAATTGAGTTACATAGTGGCTACAGTCTTCATGAAAGGACATATTTGACTTAAAAAAGTACTCATCAACTTTAAAATATTTTAGAAGAAATTTAAATTGGAAAATATTAATAACAATGATATAAGAAACTATATATATCAAAAAATATTTATTTACGAGTTTTCTTCGCATAAAAAAAAATTTAATAAAATTTGAGGTAAACATTGGTTTTACACATATTTTACCAACACATATTTTCTTCCACAGACAATTTAGATTTTAAAAACTTTAATACAAAAATTCAGGTCTGAAAGAAAACTGCGAAATTAATAGAATTTATGAAAAAAATGTCTGGAGGCGTTAATATTAAACGCAATGGGTTAGAGCAACAAAGTGCAGACTATAAATTAGAAAAAACGATGATGAAAAGTAAAAAAAAAAAAAACTAGAAGAACAAGAATTGCAGTTGGTTTAGCGGGATTGTGCTATTAGATAAACACATGATAAACACAATTTTTTATAATGATAAAACAAACAAAGAAGCGAACGCATAAAAAGGTGAATAATTGAAATATGAAAATGAGCAAAATTAACGGACAAAAGAAACGGTAGAAATAGATAAGCCAATTTCCGCCATATGGTTTTTTTTTGTGTCCACTTTACTTTTCTTTATTTTTTTATCACGAAAATTGACGATAAAAAAAATTACGATACATGAGCATAACAATGATGGATCATGTAACAAAAATACAAACAAAACAACAAAATAAAAACCGATGTTCAATTAGCAACAATGTGCGAATAAGCGAAGAAGTACAAAGGAAAAACGATTAAAAAATCATCAAAAACAAATAAAAATAATAACAACATATTGCGGTAGGCGAAATGAATAAACGTCAAAAGTCGAAAGTGCGTTAGACGGACTCTACACAAGCGGGCATAGCGGAGCTTGCAGGTGAACATTTTTTGGGCGGAACTATTGAGCGCGTATTTAATAAGCAGTTTGATAGCTGACAGTCTGCTTGCCGCATATTAAAATCTTTATTTTGTATATGTATAGTACATATGTATGTATGTGTCAATGCAAATATTTACTGAAGTAACGAAAATAACGAAACCGRCATACTAAGAAGGTAAGAAAAGAAAGAAATTAAGACTGTAAAAGAGGAAGCTGCTGCTGGTATTATGAAATCTTCACTGAATTACCATGCTTTACGTTTTATTAACACGAAATTTGTAAAACCCAGAAGGAAATGTACGGCAGCCCGTGACGAGCTGAGTCGATATAGCCAAGTCAGTATGTCGCTCAGTTTTTGAGATATCGAATTGAAATTTTATATTGCTCCTTTTCTTTCCAAGAAACTGCTCATTTGGCAGAAACGCCGTTATCGGACCACTATAGCGTATAGCTGCCATACAAACTGAACGATCAAAATCAAGTTCTTGTATGGAAAACTTTTTTATTTTACAAGAAATCTACACGAAATTTGGCATGAACTATTATCAAAGATAATGTTAAAAACTGTGACTATATTATACAGATCGTACCACTATAGYGTATAGCTGCCATACAAACTCAACGATCAAAATCAAGTTCTTGTATGGAAAACTTTTTTATTTGACAAGCTATCTGCATCAAACTTAGCACGAATTATAATCCAAGGCAATAACACAAACTCCGAAAAAATTATTTAGATCGGATCACTATAGCATATAGCTACCATACAAACCTATCGTTCAAAATCATGCAATAAGTTTTTTATACCCTCTAATGCTATGAGAAATGCACCTGTGTAAGGTATTATAGCTTCAGCGTTGACAAAAATACATTTTTTTCTAGTTCCATAATGCTTTTGCACTGCATATGGGTCTTTAATGTAGTCAAGAACTAATGAAAAGCGTAAAAGTAGTAGTCAAAGTTTATGAATGCTTTTAAMGACAATTCAAGTTTAATTTCCATTAAACGGACCAGAAAGCACAATTATATTTCATTTGCGCATTTACAAACATAAAATTGTGGCTAAAACGGCAAAAATTGACGTTACGATTGCACAACAGCCATGTGTTTAAAAATAAAAATGAATTCATTTATCTACCAAAGTAGGCGCACACACACACACACAAATCTACGAACAAATAAATATACACATATGTATATTCAAATAACTGCAATTATAATGTGGACTTTTAGCGCTGTAGTACTTTTTAGCTTAATAATTTTTTCGCAACAACTGGTTATTCCCAAATAAGTAAAGCCTTCTATTTGAGCGCAGAAGGTGTCGTGCTTTAAGTACTTTTGCGCGTAGCAGTGCGCGCTGTGGGCTGAAAGCACATTAGAATCGGAGAAATTAGTATTATTCAGCAACAATGTAGGCACAAGCCAGACTGTGTCGAAAAAAAATACGCCATACACGGCTTTGCGAATTCATGTACATATAGGATTTATGTAAATGCACACATCTTTGCGGTTAAGGYAAATGACGCCAATGATTTTTTACAACTATACTGCCATTTTCTTGCAAAACCGTTATGAAATTAATAATTTCTGATTTATAAGACTTTATAATTAAATAAAAAAATGCAATTAAATCAGCTGTAAGTGTTTACAAAATGTCAACAGATGCGCTAAGCAAGTCGATRACAACGGCAATCGATAACTATCACTTGTTAAGCGCTGTGCACACGCTTTTCTTATTTGAACTGAAACGTGAATTGCAATAAATTTTAAATTAAATTGCAAAATATTTTAAGTTAAATTTCTAAATATTTAGGCAAATAATTTTTCGTATGCACTTTTCAAAATATATTCTCTTATTTTTATTATAAACAGACTGCAATTTTCAAAACTATATTTATTAATTTCCAAATAAAAGAAAGGCTGTATAAATAAATAAATATGCGAGTGCTTTAAAAACCTGTAAATAAGTCAAAATTTAATTCGCAATTACTGCGCTGAATTATGCACTTTTTATAGCGATTTTCATTAAATTTGTTTATTTTGCAAGTGGCTGCTTTGAAATTTGCATGAAATTAACCGAAAATGAAGACAATGAACTTTTACGTTTTGTGCTTGTTTTTAAATGTTCTTAAGTATTAAAATGTCATAAATTTTTCAGGAAAAAACGGAACAGGTTTTGCAAAAGAAAAAAATTTAACAAAAATAAAAATATTAGAACGTGGAAATTTTATACGTACGAAAAGAAAAATGTTAAGATAAAAATTAAGAGACAAATTTTGAAAACTTATTGGATAGCGGAAAAGAGCATTTTAAAGAATAACATTTATATTTAGGTACATAAAATAATTACATAATTGCTAACGATTGTSACATCAGATATTTTAAATTATGGCAGGCCGTCATGCAAGTACATAACAAACATAAATAATAAACAATTTATAAATAATAAACATAAAAGTAGTTTTAAAAGGTGAACTTTTTTTTAAATCAAATTATATGTATTTTTTAATTTTCAATGTATTTATAAGCTGAAATAATGAAATATTTTTTTTCACTTTCATTTGTTTACCACCATTATGTTATTAACAAGGTAAATCTCCTACTACTTAAAAAAAAAAAATATCGATAACTAATTATCGTACATCCCAAACGAGTCCAAACAAAAAGTCAAAAAAAAAAAAACAAAAAGTAAAAAAAAAATTAAAAGACAACTAACTGCATGCCGTTGATTTTTTTGCAAGAAAAGCAAAATCATATCACCATTTATAAAAGTGGACCGATAACAACACTGCTTCGCCTTACACACTCCACCAACAACAATAGCAACCAAGAATGTAGGGAAATTGAAAAGTTAATTGCATTGGACGAGCTTTAAAGATTGCTACTGTGGCAGCAAGTGAATGCAAGAAAGTAATCAGTAAATATAACCTCAATTTGGCATTACCTMACCTCACTTAACTTCACAACGACGCACGCACACACATATTTGTAGATATGTATTATTCATACAAGCAAGTGAGACACTGAGTAGAGCGCGTTGGACAACCCTTGCCAATAATTTTGATATTTTATATGCGCAACATGTGTCACTCGTATCATATACTAAATACATGTGTATATACAAATATATACTGGTTCCAGTAGTACGGGTACTACTACTGGTTATRCATTAATGTGCACATGTGCGAGTATGGGGAAGTCATGAAGCAGCAAGTGTGAAGGCTGAAGAGAGCAACAAGCGGCAAATGACAAAATATCAGAGTAACAACAACACAGACAACAATAACAATAACAACAACAACAATTTYACATGATAAGTCAGCGCAGGCGAACAAAACAAATTGGCATTTTGACCCATTGCGAAAATGCAATAAGCACACAGCACACACACACACAAGTAATATAAGTAAACAACACACACACATACATGCAAATACAATACACAGAGCAGCCAACATCCGTCAAAGCTTATGTGCATGAAATAAGAACGTTGCGGCGCCTCGAAGCGTGAATAAGCAAATGCGCCTGTTGAAGTGTATGTGTGAAATAATGAAGCCCACACATGCACATATATACTTTTCTTATGTAAATGTGTGTGTTTTGAGTTTATGCAGAAACGTCATTAGGGTTTCCTGCAAATGTATATAGATATACCAAAGGAAACACGAAATTCGACTGCAGCAAAAATCCGAAAAAAGTTATGAAATAAGCGAGATATTTACTTCGATTGCACCGAAGTCACAATTGCTTTCAGAGATGCATTCTTATAGCATAAAAGTGTAAAAAAGATCTTTAACTTGATTTT
>NW_017534531.1:339114-353602 GCF_001853355.1 Bactrocera latifrons | reverse complement strand
TTTTTCATATAAGAACTTGATTTTGATCAAACGGTTTGTATGGCAGCTATATGTTATAGTGGTCCGATCGGTATAATATGTTTGGAGAACGTAACGCTGTCTTGTAGTATCAGCGGTGCCAAATTTCATAAAGATATCTTGTTCTATAAACAAGTTTTCCATACAAGAAGTTAATTTTAATCAGTCGATTTATATTGCAGCTATATGTTATAGTGGTTCGATCAGAAAAGTTTGTGCAGAGAATGTAGCGTTGCTTTGGACAGTAATCCAAGCCAAATTTGATGAAAATATATTGCCAAATAAAAAGGTTTCTATATAAGGACTGGATTTTGAGCGATCAGTTTATATGGCAGCTATATGTTAAAGTGGTCCGATGAGAAAAATGTATCCGGATATTGTAGCGTTGCCTTGGACAATAATCCATGCCAAATTTCATGAAGATAACTTGACAATTAAAAAAGTTTTCCATACAAAAACTTAAATTTGATCAATCAGTTTGTATGGCAGCTATATGTTATAGCGCTCCGATATTAGCAATTCTAACAAATAAGCAGCTTCTTGGATAGAACAAAACGTATACAAAATTTCAGAACGATATCTCAAACTCAGGGTCTAGCTCGTGTACAAACAGCCGAACATGAGTAAATTGACTCAGCTCGTCACGCTTCATTCATTTACATACTTTGTAAGGTTTCACTCGTTCTCTGCTGGGTCTTACAGACACTTACTTAATAAACGCTGTTCAGGACATAACAAAAGTAAAAATGGAATAACTTCAAAGCAAAGCGCAAAAATGCTGCGCACACACATACGTAAGCTTCGTAAGCCGAATACAGCGCCCGGAACACGTGAGTTTGAGACGCAGTTAAGTGCAAGTTTTGCACAAACTGATCTCAAAATTGTACTAAAATTGACGAAAAATGCAAAATTCACCAAACTAAGCACCCTGTATATGTAAAAMAAAAAATATTAATTTTTACCAGCTTACGCCTGTGTTGGATTTGATTTAATTATTTATATAAACACTTTACACTGTGACACGAAAAAAAAAAATTATATCAAAAGCCGTCCAGCGACTTTATCGTTTGGTTAAAAAAATATATTTTTTTGGTTTTTTTTGTTACTAAAGCAACTCTGCTTTTTAACATTTCTATTTACAATGCGATTTGCACTGGAATCTTGCACAACAGTTTTGAATTTGGCAGATTTCGCCTTAACAATGCATTTTTGTTTAATTATTTTTTATTGTTTTTGTATTTGCTATGGAAGCACACATTTCACTAATAACTTTTGCATTTGCTGCACAAAAACACACACGCAAAGGTACAGTTAAGGTTGGAAGACACTGCCGTTAAGGGCTTAGTGAGTGGCTGGATGGTCGATGAATGCCGGTAAGCAAGTTTTTCGTAAATTTTATTTTACTTTTTATAATTTTCTACTTAAAAATTGTTAATTACATTTTTATTTAAATTTTTTAATATTTTTATTTAAATTAAAAAAAATTTTTTTTTATTCTAATTTTTATTAGTACTTTTCACACATTTCGCAAAAAAAAAATAATAATTTTCTAAGTTTCCATTTCTCACTTCACGCCACTTTTACCGCATACACCACTCAACCAAACAACCCTTCTTTCTCTCTATCTTTCTCTAACTTCCTGTATTGCGGCTAATGTTTTTGTTTTGAGCTGTGCAGCTCACGCGTCACACTTTTATTTGCCAGCAAAGGTTATAGATTTGTCAGATTCCGTCATTAAACAAAAATCATTTTACACTCGAAACGCTTAACGAGCATTTGATCACCGCGCACGATCGCTGTGCAAACCGAACTGATCGGAACGGCCCACAAGTGGATCCCCAGACCGACCGGCTGGCAAGCTGCAAACCACAAGCGCAACAGATACAACAACAATCAACACAGCAAACAGCGCACGCACATAAACCGGCTGGGGTTGATAGGCAGGCACAGGCAGACGGACAGACAACACACATACAAACACTAGCAAAGGGTGACAAGCCAAATGCAGAACCACGCGGACTTCAGCGACATCAAATGAGGCCGAGAGGAGACATGTACAACAACCACATTTGTATTGTATTCGTATTTGTATTGCTGCGGATGCAGTGCTCGGTGCTGAGGGGGTTTGTAACGCGGTAGACGTTCCAAATATTCATCAGAGCGTCAGCGCTTGGCAGGCAAATTTGTGGGATGTAGGCGATTGGCGTCGTTAAACGGCTTAAAAGTGTATGCCGTGTAAGGGAGAGTGAGAGTGAGTGTACGCTAAAAAGCTCATACTTTTTTGCAGTTAAAATACAACAACTTTGCTGTTAAATAGCGCAACAAACTTTCGAAGAAGCTTTTCAACAAAATGCTTTGGCAAGGTGGTGTTGAAAATCCCATTGGTTTGAGTTTATGAAAGTTCGGAATTCTTCGTTTTCTTCTTTACAGCACGCCAGTCGTTTATTCTTTCTTTAAGGAAAGTTCTCCGAGTGCCRTTCAATTGGGAGTGGCAAAAAARGATTATTTKRCGTCTGACTCGAGCAGCTCACGACTTCCGRTCGTATCCTCTGGTAGCCAAAGAACATATTATTGAAGGCGTGCGAACTATCCCTAACCAAGGTTATGCGCAGGGTTTGCGACCCCCCACGTAAAAAAACGCCCCCAATGAAAAGGAAACATTTCTACTAGAGAGAATTTCCAATTTAGGTTTCATTGACTGATCAGTTCGGATTCACTGAAGGACCAGTTTTTAGCACCGCCTCTTTCTACAAACAATTTACTGTGTCTAACCCTTAATATTATAAAACAATTGTTGCTGGACCTGTAGTTTCATTGTGAACACCCAAAAATCSTCTCCTTTATGCCGTCCCACTAGGTTTGAAGTAAGACACCACCATCTACAAACTCTCAAATGATTTTTACTGTATTATAGGCGAACCATTTCAGGAAGAGTATAACAAATCTATGTTATGGCATTAAGTTATTTAACATTTGAAATAGGTAAAAAAAAAAACTTTCCTAACGAATATAAAAATATCAGTTTCATTAAGTATTTTTTGTTTTGACTTTCAACTAATTAAAAAAAATTAAATTCAAGAGTACTAGGTCTCTTACACCACACAATCACGAGAAACAACAAAAAAAAACAAAATGCCAAATTAAAGTTGTCTTTAACAAAGTACTTTCAGAAAGTTCACCAAACGCTTTCAGAAAATATACCATACTTTTTTTGAAAGTTAACCAAACTGTTTCAGTTCACCATACCCAGCTCAARGTTTCACCAATGCAAAAGTACTTTATTGGTAAACTAATCTTCACCGCAGCAAACTTCAACTTTACCTCAAACAAATCTGTAACTTTTCACCAACTCAACAAAATTGGTTGTTTGTGTCTCGGCTTGCGTATGACTACTGGAGAAATGGTACTGGACTTTGCTAAACAGRAAAAAAATTTCTCACCACGAATTATACACTGAAAATAATGATATGCTAAGTTATGGAAATTAGCAAAATTTTTACGTATGGAGTGAAAGGCCAATCAGTATAACAAACCTAATACAACTTAAGTATTATGTATTTCTTGTGAAAAGATTCAGCTTGATTTTGGACTTCTTCGTTATTGGCGTAGAGTCCGCTTAAGAGGTTATAGTCTGTGATTTTGTACTACTATACGTAAATACTTAATACTTAAGTTGCATTAGGTTTGTTATACTGATTGGCCTTCACTCCATACGTACTTGTAGACTTACTAGTCCTTAATAATGCCAGTTGTCATTAGAACATCAACGCTTTCTGCGAATTTTAAGAGCGACTTGATATGAACTTGAATTTTGTTAATTCACTAGCCTCTTGCACTGTAAAACGCTGAGATACCTGACGAGTTCTAGATAGTGATGGACAGAAGCATAGGAGGTGTTCTAGCATCTTTCTAATGCCCACTTTCCTGCACTTTCTGCATGTAACGTCGTTATTTATGGTATGATCATCCGACTCGCATGTGATGTCAAGTGGGTTGTGACCTGCCATTAGGCCACTATCCGYTCTGCAGACCTTTTGAGACCATGTGAGTAAAAAGAATGCGGGTTTTTCTTCAAGCCTTTTGCATATGATCTTGGCGATTGTGGTGCTACCGTCAAAGCCGCTATGCCACGTAGTTCCTGCAGTCGCAGATCTCGCAAGCGGTTAAAGCTTCAAAATTTGAAGAAAGAGTAAACTTCGCTATCCTCTCCGGAGAACGCCAAAGTTGCTTAGCAAATCGACTATACTATATCCGAATAGGCGTTTAATATTTATGGTGGTTAACTGTAACCACTTCCTGSCATTTTTCTATTTTTAAGTTGGAACATTTTTAAATGAGCCAAAAGTAATAACCATCTATGCAAAAAACAAAAATAAAACACTTAGAATTAAACTTATGTAGTGTATCCACACTTAYGTACTACATACTTTATAACATGTTTACACATATTTTTGTAGGCCTAATGTTTTGTTTACATTCCAATTAAGTTCGCGCAACAATTTCGCCTAGGCTCCGTAATTAAAACGTATACATATATATGTATATACGAGTGAATGTATATCGAATAATATTCATATATACATATATCGYAGGTATCTCAAAATAACTTAAGTTTTTTTTTAGTTTTTCTTCAAAGGGTTTTGCGTAAAAATATTTATTATTAAAAGGGCCGCTATTTGTCCGCGAAAAACATTTTAAGTTAAGTAGACAATTAAGTAAAAAATAATGAATAAAATCTAAACGAAAAATATGAAAATTAACAGAGCTGGAAATCTTTCCCAAACAAGAGGTGAGGAGAAAAGAGCTGAAATAATAAAAACAATTGAATGATTAAATAAATAATGAAGAAAAATAATCAGAAGGTGTTTGGCTAGGCTGGCGATTTTTTTTTTTTGAATTAAAAATAAATAAATATACGAAAAAAACAGCAATAACAATAAAACCGAACAAAAAAGAAAACACACCCTTCACAAGTGCATTTTTTATAGAAAAAAAGTGTATAAAGAGATATTTATATTGATTTTTTATTATTGATCAGTTTGTATGGCAACTATATGCTATAGTGGGCCGATCAGAACAACTTCTTTCGAGATTTTAACGCTGCATTGGATAATAATCTGTTGAAAATTTCATTGTCAAATAAAACAAGTAAGGAAGGGCTAAGCTGTCTCTTATACACATCTAGATGTGTATAAGAGACAGCATTTTATACTCTCGCATGATAAAGTGCTAATCGAGACTTCAGGTGTGGTTGTGAACCGATTTCACCCATATTTGGTACATGTCATCAGGGTGTTAAGAAAATATTATATACCGAATTTCTTTGAAATCGGTTGAGTACTTTCTGAGATATGGTTTTTGGTCCATAAGTGGGCGACGCCACGGAGATTTTCATTTTTTAAAAAAAGGTTGGATGCAGCTTCCCTCTGACATTTCTTCCGTAAAATTTAGTGTTTCTTATTATCCGATTTCTTCCATTTTTGAACTGTATATGGAAATGCCTAAAAGAAACTACTCTATACAGTTTGGTTGACATAGCTATAGTAGTTTTCGAGATATGTACAAAAAAGTTATGCCCCTCCCTAATGCGATCCTTTGTGGTTTTCGGTTTCCGCCATTTTGTGGGCGTGGCAGTGGGCCGATTTTGCCCATCTTCGAACTTAACCTTCTTATGGAGCCAAGAAATACGTGTACCAAGTTTCATCATGATATCTCAATTTTTACTCAAGTTACAGCTTGCACGGACAGACGGAAGTCAGACAGACAGACATCCGGATTTCAACTCTACTTGTCACCCGGATCACTTTGGTATATATATATATCCCTATATCTGACTCTTTTAGTTGTAAGACTTACAAACAACCGTTATGTGAACAAAACTATAATACTCTCTTTAGCAACTTTGTTGCGAGAGTATAAAAAGGTTTCCTATAAGGACTTGAGTTTCATCGGTCAGCTTGTATGGCAGCTACATATATACTACAGTGGTCCGACTAAATAATATTTTTTAGGAATTGTAGAGCTGCTTTAAATAATAATCTACCTACTTCATACAAATAATTATATGTATGTGCATAACTTTTTTTTTTTTTTGGTGGCAGTGTGATGGTATGGGCTGCGTTCTGCTATAGGGGAAAGTCATCTCTGTGCTACATCTCTACAAGTATGAATGCTCAAATGTATGTATGTAGATCTCTTTGACAGTGAATTAATAGAGGTTRSTGGCAATTTGTATGGCGACGATTGAACTCTTCAACACGACAATGCATCAATACACGCAGCTCAGGTCACCAAATCCTTCTTTACAGAGCGAAAAATACCTGCATTGGACTGGCTCGCCATAAGTCCGGACTTAAATCCGATTGAGAACCTCTGGGGTATCCTCTCTACCAGAGTGTTCAAGAACGATAGACAGTTTGACACAGCAAGAAACCTGAAAAAGGCAATAACCAAGAATGGGCCAATATTGTTCCAGGACACCTTTAATCTTTGGTGGATTCCGACTTAATTCAGTAACATTGAATAATGGTAACAATACTGAATATTAAAATCCTATATAAATAATATTAAAAATTAGAAAAATCAAATATGCACATATAAATATTTAGTACGAAGACTGTTTTTGATTTAAGTTCTTTATTACATATTATTGAAATTTGTGCCAACTTTATGTTTTTATTTAGTAATCTTTATTTGCAAATAAAACTACATACCCAAAATTTCGATATCAGCTTTTGTACTTTTTTAATCAATAAAAAACATGACGCACAAATCGGTCGGATTGTATGGCAATTAACAGATAATCCAAGYMGAGGTACTTTTCTCAAGACCATTTTTTTGTCATATCACGCGTGAGTTGTGTMAAGATTTYATGTTATTTTTGTTYAGTATTGCTTAGCACTTCATCATGAAAAGATACTTTCTCCTATCTTTACAAATTGTTGAACTTCATAGCGAAAATTTACATTCTGTAAAGAATGTGTTTTGCGCGCTTCGCTTAACTTTTGGTCAACATAAAAGRCCTATTGAGTACGCTATTCCCAACACCATCAGCCATCTGGAGACACAGCATTCTTTATTGAASAATAGACCACGTCCAGCACGCAGTGAAGAAAACAACATAACAGCCGTAGCTGAGATTGCACACGAAGCCTATAGAAAGTGGGTTCGGCGCCGTTCGCAACAACTCGGACTGACATATGGAAGGACTTGGGCGCATTTTACGTCGAGATCTTAAATTGTAAGCGTACAAAATACAGCGTGTGCAAGAATTCTCGACCTTCTCAAGGGACATCACTTCGCTCTATGGGCTCTTGAAAAGTTCCAAAACGATTCGACGTTTTCGAACCAAATTTTGTTCAGCGATGAGGCCCATTTCTTTCTCAATGGGTATGTAAATAAGCAAAATCACCGCATTTGGGACGAAGAGCAATCAAAGGAGATTCTAGAACTGTCATTTTATCTAGAAAAACAACGGTTTGGTATGRTTTGTGGGCCTGTAAAATCATCGATCCATATTTCTTCAAAAATGAAGCCGGTGATAACGTAACTGTCGATCGCGACCGTTATCGCGCCATGAGAACCGACTATTTGATGCCTGAAGTTGAAGTTCGTGATCTCGGCGACATTTGGTTTCCACAAAGAGGCGCAGCTTCCCACACATCGCATCAATCAATGGATGTTTTGAGAGAACACTTCGGTGGGCCGGCCGATTAGCCACCAAGATCGTGAATATCACACCGTTAAACTTTTTCTTGTAACGATATGTAAAGTCTAAAGTCTATGCGGACAATCCCGCTTCGGTTCAAGCATTGGAGCAAAACAAGACCCTTGCCATTCGCCAGTTACCAGTCGAAATGCTCGAATGAGTCGTCGAAAGTTGAATCTAACGGATGAGTCATCTAAGACATAGCGACGGCCCACATTTGAAATGGATAATTTTCAAAAAATAAATGGCAAATAATGTTCTTTCGATTAATAATAAACATTACCATTTAAATTTGAAGTTTCTGTGTTTTTCTTTTTTTTTTAAAGGAATCTTCGAAATGGATCAATCTTTATATGCTAGCAGTTCTTGCTTATGATCTCGGAAAGACGGATCTTCTTATCGAAAATTCGTTCTATGAAAGTTCAAGTTATATCAGTTATATGTCCAGGAACTGAGGTCTTTCGGTTGAACCACACCAATTGAATTTGTGGTTACCCAACTGTGGGGTTAGGTTCATATTTAATCTGTTAACGTAAACGGAACTGAAATTAATAATCGGCTGCAGATTCTGTATGCATTTCCACCACTTCTTGGAAACRCAATCCCTCAATTTCCCCGTGCGTAAAATTAAACACAAATCCATMAAAATTTGCACTAATTTAACCTCAAATTCGCAAACAAAGCAAAACCAAGAGGCAACCATAAACCAAAAGCTTGCAACGGAAATCCGGTGAATTGGTGATTAACGAGCATCAATGCGAGATTCGGAAAGAAATATCACAAACAAAAACTTCAACACATCATCCTCTTTTGGTGGAAATTTTAATGGCCTTGTTAAAAAAAATTCGACTGCTGGAATATGTACCAGAAAAATACATACCAGTATGTACATTGGTGTGAGCATGTGCAAAAATTGCGGTTCAATTTTTTAGCGATCATGCGAGGCTTCTTTCATTCATACAAACCTATGTACACACACTTCCCACCGCACCAGCGAGAGCTCGAGTACTGTGAACCGCAAAAACTTAGTTAATGACGTCTCTAAAAGGTGGACGGCTKGTTATTGTGGCTACTATGTGGCCTTCTGGCAGCGGCCATGTGCGTTCACTGTCCGTCTACAAAWCTTCAGCTTTGTGTGTTTTAGTTTGGGAGCACCATTCGCCTTCGTCTTCTGCTTTTCGTTCAGCAGAGTTTTTCTTAAATTTTTCCAGTTCCAGTTGGGCATGTATTGTTGCTKTTGGCCATTGTTTGGAACCGGCACCTCTCGGCAGGTCGAATTYGCCACATTAATGCGTCGCACCACATGCGAAGATCACGCGCAATTAAGCAACAACAATAATAATAATGTGAACTGTATTGTGGTGGTGTGTGCAGCTGCAAATTAATTTTCGTAACAAAATTAATTTTTCTTGTATTTTTGATTTTGTTTCAATTTCAATTGCGTCTGGCATTGTAAATTGAACCGCTGCGTTTGCTGCCATTCTGGCATTTTGGCTATGCTGCCTTTGCTTGCTCTTATCATATGCGGTAGTTCAAGTGTCTATGTGTGTGTGTGTGTGTGTGGGATGTTTATCGAGTCAATTATTGGTAAAATTTTGCAGTGAGACGTCCGCGGGCGGTCTCGGTTGGGGGAATGAAATGTACAAAACTGATTAAAAGACTTGTTTGTAATTTTCTATCAGTTGGCAATGAATCTAGCCAAAATTTTAAGATTAAAAATACACTTATAAACCATTGAYGGTTGGAAAGTTCCCTCAGAAGAGACAAAATGTGTTCCGTGCTGATAAAATAATAGAAGAAAAAGCGCTTATTTACGTCTTTGGAAATTTGAAATTGATTCYTTTCAAGTATTTAGGGCTAGCTCTAGATAGAAATCTTCATGGAAGCCTAATATTGAGGAGAGAGCAAAGAAGGCATGCTGCATAGAAGCCATTGGCAAAAGATRAGGTCTGTCAACGAAAGTAGTCCTCTGACTCTATGACACCTTGATCAATCCCATTAAGTTCTATGGGGTCTTTGTGTGATAGAGGGYCTTAGAAAAGAGCTTCTTCACGGATGAGTCAAAACTTAGGTAGAAAGGTGGTAGAGGAGTATATTGTCAGGAATTCTCTATCAAATTCAGCTTCAAACTTGCTGACTATTGCAGTGTCTTTCATGCCGAGATTGCTGTCGTTAAAGTATTGGTACATTTACTGCTCCGGAGTATACGCTCTTCAGAGATCTGATTACACAACTCACACAACTGTCTTCAACTCTCAAATCATAAGTTCAGAGTTAGTTTAGGAAAGCCTAACTACACTATCAGTGGCTCGAGTCACTTTTTAATAAGACTAGTATGARTGCCAGCTGACGAACTGGCAAGAAAAAGCACCATAGCCGCGATATCGGCATGATGGGAACGAATATGTAGCTGCTCCTCTCTCTTCGTGTGTTCTACAACTGGATAATTGGCATTAGCGGGGCTTGATCAGTTATTTCGCTGTTTTCAGACCGATTGGCTCAAGATCGATCGTAAGAGATCTATTGAGCTCTTTGATCTTAGTAAGAAGCGGAAACTTGGTGAACGCTAGACCACCATCAGTTAATGCGCTTTTTCGAGATTATTTCGGCTCAAGATCGATCGTAAGAGATCTAATGAGCTCTTTGAACTTAGCACAGCTAGCGTCTCCCTTGTTAAAGGAGTTCAAACAGATCATTGATTTATCGGCGTCMATGCTGTAARCTTGAAAATCTTACTGGACGGCAGCTGCAAAAGTTGTATGGAAGAAGACAAGGTAGAAACATCTCAATTCTTCCATCTTTATTAGCCCTCACTTGTGAGGTCATGGCTTAAACACTTAGTAGCTCATACCTTCAGATATTCCACCGAACTGCGAATGGAAATTAAGCGCATTGCAAGTTTATAATGGAGATAAGGTGCTCTGCAGACTTATAAGATCGAATAGAGAAGTTCTGTCTTTATGGCTTCACAAAAAACTTTATGTAGAAGTCCAATTTTAATTGAGTTTGATCTTGATAGAATCTCGCCTAAACCTCGACTAGATCAATGACTTAGCGGGCCGTTCAGTGTCCTTTTTGTTTACTTTTAGCGAGAACAACAGTTCACATAATTAATGACCKTTTTGTTTACAGTGAGCGAAGACAACAACCTGAGGTCAGTTAGGTTATTGTTTACATTTAGTAAGGACAACAACCTGAAGCCAATGACTTTTGATGAAATCAAAGAACTTTTGTTATATGTTTATTATTATTATTATTATTATTATATTTCAGCAACCTGATGTCAATGATATTTGATGAGGTCAATGACCTCTTTGTTTAAAAAGGTTCGAAAAACTTGATGGATCCAAGTCCGACACATTCAAGCTCTAGTAGTATACAACTGAGTTAATTAACGAATACAGAATCGTTGAAAGTAGTGATATTCTTAAAAAACAAATCGCACAAAAATTGAGAATACTGAAATAATGGCGAAGAGATTTCACATTAAAAATTATGAGATGTTTCTCTTCACGCTACCCAACTCTTCGAAGCTGTGCTCGTCAGTATTACATAATTTTATAAACAATTTCTTGTCGCAAAASTTCGAAAGTACTTAAATCTTTAAACATAACTTTTTAAGCTTCTTAAAGCACCCACGCCACGCGCTTCCTTTTCAATTTGTGATTTTTTCTATATTCCACAAAACCAGCGTGGTCAATACGCGTAAATAGAAATTAAATAAAGCGGAAATGATAAAAATTAAGGTAAATTTGTTAGAATATTCTCTCTACAGCTCAATACGCGCCCTACCACGCTTTAAGCACCGCATTTACACGGATTTATGGCAGTTGGCCTGAGCAACCTGTTCGGTGCTCGTAATTTATTCAACAACTCAAAGCTGTCCCATGCGSCTAATATCCCCAACCAGTGCTGGCTGGGATTTACTTGGCTAACTGTAAATGATACAGTTTCTTTATTTTTCAGGTGATTTCATTGACCTCTGTGCCATGGCTACCGCAAATAGGCTGCGTGGCCAAAGCGTCAGTGTTGCCACTTCYGATTTGGATAGCGATAGATAAGCGGCTGCTAAAAGCTGGTAGCGACATACTACAGCTTAAGCGTATAGAAGATTTAATACAAAGCTGTGCTTATCCTTTTAAAGGCGCTGCTCTCAATGGTGCATCCTTCTTCTATGGTTTCTCTTTTATAATTCTTTGTTTTTGTAGCCAGTGGCTCTCAACTATATGCATGTCTTGAATGGCTACATATTGACAGCAAAATATAAAGGCATATGAAACATATCCTAGAATTCTATTTCAGCGCATAACTTTCTCATCCTTGTCAACTTTATTTCCTTTCACAGTTCACACGCATACCCGTATTCGCCATACAGCGAGATGGCGAACTCATTTCCCCTCATAAATTGTCCTAAATTGACGGCTGTTGACTTTAACGTCGAGCTTCGTGMAAAAATCTACGTTTTTCTTTTACTTTTTTTACTCGTACTTTAGTTTTTGACATTTTTCTTTCATTTCTTTTCTACTCAATGAAAATGTAAATATGTGAGGCGTAGTATAGCCATAGCCATATGGTATATACATACATATACTCCTACTATATGTACGTGAACAGATTGCAGACATTGATTGGCCGGAAGCTGTGAGGTAGGCGCCGCCCTTAAGCGTCATCTTTTATTCAACTTCCGTGTGACAGCGCTCACAGTCACACCAACGGTGTGCAGCTAGTCGCAAGCAGTTTGATATATTTGTAGTCTAAATGATCTTACAGTTACTTCATGGTAACTTTTAAGTAAATTGAGCAAGTACGTGATGAAAGAAAGTTACGTGTAAGAGGAAAAGTGGGGTGAAATCGGCCCTCCATAAACAGTAGTTAGTAGCCGTATACAAATAGAGGTATGTATATATGTTTGTATGTATGTGGGATCAATATTGATATMCACGCTCCCAAAGCTGGCTAATTCCTGCGTATCTAAATTGAATTATTTAYTTAAATAAATATTAGTTGGAGCGGCCCAAATGGGAATTCAAATTTCCGCCTATATTATATTTAAAGTATTTTACTCTGCATAAAATTCAAGAATTCCACAACTTTTTGGGTGTCCCTGTCTCGTAAGGTCCTATAAACGTGTATATGTTGAAGAACGGCTCACCTCAACCGATAGCTAGTCGGTATAAAACCAGCTGATTCATCTGTGCTGCTATAAGTCATACTATCAGCATCAATATTGTCAAGCGATGTCAGCTTCGGTAGCATAGGTAGCTTAACAAGAGATTGTAGAAATTAACGATCTGCTGAATTTCGGTCACATTTGGGATTAAAGCCTCAAAGCTCAATTTCACAATTAAAGCTTTAAAATTTAATTTCAGTGGTTCCTCCAAATATGTCTTTTCAGTCTTCATAATGTCGAGTATATATCTTTCACTCAACCAGGTACAGCTTTGAAGTATTGCCGACATATGTGCATATTTTGAACAGAAAAAATCCAACAGCCGTTAGATGTCGCATCTGTTTTAGCAGGGAGTCAAGACACGTAGTTAAAAATAGTAGTGAAAGCTTGATGCGAGAACTTTAGAGGAAAAGAGAGAGAAAGAGYACTTCATTTAAGCCAGTCAAATAAGAGGGCCTTTGTAAAGCTCCTATAYTAATCGTTTTAATCTGTTCTCTCAACAAATTCAATAGCCCGGTAACCTGACGCCTTCCTCCTTCGATTGAGGGGCAATCCCGGAGTATGCACCAGATAGAATGACTCCCTTTTCCCTTTTGTCGCAGAAACGACACATATCCGTGGAACGGTACAACGCAGCCTAAAATTTCAGAAGCTCCCTTAAACTATTTTTAGGAAAAGCTATTAGTTCCTTCAACAACGAAGAACGATTCCGGTGATATCGGACTGGTTGCCGCAGCTTCTATCACAAGCAAGTTTTTAGCTTGAAAAACGCTGTTCATGGGCACTGASAGTTTGGTACGTGGCCTCACTATACCAACATCAATTCCATCTGGCGTTTTCGAGCCGGCCTTRTACCATTTCTCAAGGATGGAGTTCTTCCATTAACTTTTGCTAGCCAATGAGTTTTTGTATCTCTTATTGATACAGTTGAGTTGGTTTTATGACTGARTGGAGCTGGAGTCTAACTACATGTATACACGAAGTACAGTGCTTTAACGGCAACGGATCGCCTTATAAATAGATTTCAATATATTCAAAGGGTGATTATAAGATTGCCATGGTCGTCCTCAAAAGGGGGGTCTCTCATCCGTAGCTGTTGTGAATTTTTCATTGGGGGTGTTTTTTTTACGTGGCGGGTCCCAAGCCCAGCGCACAACCCTACGTAGCGGATATTTCGCCTTCTCACTTTAGCTCGCCTCCAACGGATGTTCTTAGGCTACCCAAAGGATACTTGGTCAAAGACCGGAAGTCGTGAGCTGCTTGAGTTATACGTAAAAGAATCGTTTCTGGCCACTCCCAAGTGAATGGCGATCAGAGAACTTTCCTCACTTGCGTGAACTTCTACACATGACTCCATCCTCCCACAACAACAATTGATGAGTCGACGTTGCGGGTTTGCGAGAGAAAAGTTCTGCGAAAGATTTATGGTCCTCTGCGCGTAGGAAACGGCGAGTATCGCATTCGATGGAACGATGAGCTGTACGAGATATATGGCGACATTGACATAGTTCAGCGAATTAAAAGACAGCGGCTACGCTGGCTAGGTCATGTTGTCCGAATGGACGAAAACACTACAGCTCTGAAAGTATTCG
>NW_017534531.1:331157-339019 GCF_001853355.1 Bactrocera latifrons | reverse complement strand
CTTGGAATATCCAATTGGCGCCACGTAGCGAAAAGAAGAAACAACTGGTGCGCTGTTGTTAACTCGGCTATAATGGCGTAAGCGGTGTCTACGCCAATTAAGAAGAAGAAGATTATAAGATTTGGACTCACGACAAGAGCGGATTTTCCCATACTACAGTCTACGAAGTATGGCAATTAAGTAATGAAACTGATGCCATAAAAACCGTATATTTGAAAATTATAATGCGATTCCAACGCGTTTTCCATGCTTCGTAACATCTATGGAACGCTTTGACTGGGATGTCCGCGTGTACCCTCGTCACGGCCGCCTGGATGTCCGTAATCGACTCAAAACGGGTTCCTTTGAGCATCGTTTCGTTTTAGGAAACAAAAAAAAGTCACAGGGTGACATGTCGGACGAATAAGGCGGCTGTTGCAATACGGCGATCACTTTAGAGGCCAAATACTGGGACACGCTGAGGGCGGTGTGGCACGGCGCGTTGTCGTGATGAAGGTTCCAGTTACGAGCGATGTCTCGGCACACTTTGTTGACTCGTTTTCGCACTCTTTCGAGTACTTGACAATAGTAGACTTGATTCACAGTTTTCCCSGGTAGAACGAATTCTTTGTGGACGATTCCACGGCTATCAAAAAAGGCMWTAATCATCGTGAGCTTTGGCGTTTGGTTTCCGGGTCTAAGAGCACYATCACCATACACTCTTACAATTTTAGCGTACGTTTCCGAWGCTGTTTCGMMTAATCTGGCGCAAAATTTTATCGCGACGCGTTGCTCTTCATTTCGTTTTTSCATTTTCGTGACGAGCACTAGAAACACATGTCTACTCAACTTGACACAGCARGCGAACTAAACAAGCTAGAGCGATGGTACMTATATCWATGGAAAGKGGAGRRATGCCGGAAGGAAAAAGGGAATTTCAAGGTYACAGGTTTACCACAAGMGCGGCAATAAAATCAGTCTCATTACTTAATTGTCGAATCTCGAATTCTCTAGAGATGGTTTAAAGTGTCTTCATTAGGTAAGAACACACTTATTACATAGTTATTTTTTCGTAATGAAGACGATGCTCTGATAATTCAAATTTAACTTACCAGCGCTAAGAAATCGAATATCTACAACTAGCTATGTGTGTATAATTTCGATAGTGAAACTCACCTGAAAAAAGAAARAAATGAAGAAAATATGTTAAACAAATTGCAATATTCAAATTTCGTGGTTTTTAAACCAATTTATCTTATACTTAAAATTCAAAAGTTTTTTTTGTAAATAATAACTTAAATGTGGGCAAAAAATAGTAAGACTTTTTAATTGAAATATCGCGCAAAAACCCATTCGTCGAAATATTTTTTTTCTAGGTTAGAATGACTGCTAGCAAATATCACATCAAATCATTATACTCTTGTTTTTCGGAAGTACTTAAAGTGCATTCGGTGATTTATACGATGAGTGAAATTACTGAACAAAGAAGTTCTACTAAATTCAAATTCCTGGTGCCGAATGTTGGAAAAAAAGAATTCGGTGATAATGGTTTGTCGGGAGCAAGTATTTTTAATTCTTAGAAATTATTCAAAGCGGGCCGAGAACGCGTTGACGACGAACCAGATGTTAGAGAATCGACGATTAACAGTCAGACAGTTAAAGGCATCTTTGGAATATTGGAAGTATCAGTGAAAACCTTTTCGAAAGATCATTTGGSCCTAAGAGTAATGAAAACATGACTGGCAGCAAAATCACTAAATTTTCTCAACAAACAGCATCGCGTTAACCGACCGAAGAATCGTGGGTCGTGTCAGCTGATTCGACCTATATTATGGGCGCCAATGTAAGTGCCCAGTGAAAAACGCTACTCCCTTCTCTCTTTGACATCGGATGACGTGAGAATCTACAGCATTTTGGTTTTTGCCGTCTAAACGTGTCAGCTGATTACTCTCTCACAACCCAGGGTTGCCAATATCTATATAATGTAGTAATTATCAACTTTTATAATTCAATCTGTTCAATATGTTTGAAATTTTCTTAAAATAACTCAAAATTGGAGTCGAATGCTATTATTTATAAATATATAAACTATTTTTAATAGTTTGTTTTCAGTTTTGATATTTTATATTATAAAAAATTGTAATTGAAAACATAGATGTGTACAAAACTATATATGCGTATTGAGCAATGGCAACATCATGCAAATGAAAACAAACAAAGATGGCTGATTTCTGCGTTTTTGCCACGTTTTTCACTGAGCACACATTTTGCCGATGAGGAAGGAAAAGGGAGGAAGGCAGTAGCGTTTTTGACTGTTCCTGCTATTAGTCGTAAAGGATGTCATGAAACGTATTATTACAGGCGATGAGTCTTGGATCTATGCTTACGACCCAGAAAGAGACGATATCAGCCGGAAATCGTGGCAAAACTGAGCCGAAGCGGATAAAACCATGTCAAAGCAGGTCAAAAATAAAGGTTATGTTGACAGTTTTCTTCGATTATAGACTAGTGGTGCACTACGAACTCTTAATCACCGGGCAAACCGTCAACAAAGAGTACTTTTTGAGTGCTATGAGTCGTTTTCGTGAAACCATTAGTGAAAAGAGTACGGAATTATGAGCCAACCACTATTAGTGTTTGCAACACGGAGAAGAGAGAGAAAGGGAAAGATAGAGAGACAGTTGGTTCGCTAAGATCTAGCGATTACATCTACAATATTTTCCAATTAATCGGTAATTTCAAAATGGGCATGAGTCAGATTTTTTCTGGTCGAGTCTAATCATCACTTTGAAAACTTTGCTTGTGTCTGGTGACTGGAAACAATATCGAACCAATTTGAAAATTCTCTATAATTGTTTCGATTTCTACGACATAAATAGAAACATTTGGATTTTAGCGGACAGAACTGCAAATACCTGATCTATAACACTAATCTGACATTTGCAAGGCTTTATGAAAAACATTATTATAGAAGACTGATGATGTAATGTTCACCTATAAAAGACAAGCTCTTTTTAATTATATCTATACTAGCTCAAGCACGAATCCTCTCACCTTTCCCCACCGTTGTTGTTGTTGTCGTTTTTAACGCCGTCGTTTCGCCCGTTCTGCGCCGCCGACTACTATAACGACGCACAAAAGTCACCACATCACTGAATATCTTCTTCTTCTTCACAACCGAAATCGCTCGCGTATTTTCCGCCAATTTTTCACAATTTACTTTACCGTTACTATGTTTAGTATTTGCGTAAATTTGTAGGTGTTGTTGAAAATTCAAAATAATGCGCGCTAATCTAAAGACAATTCTAAATTCTCACTAAGGGAAAATAAAACTGAAATGCATGGAAAAAATGCTCGTGTCGTTTAAGAGCTTTTGATGGTGCAATGAAAATGCGATTACATACAGACAGACAGACATGCATATATGCATATGATCGGATATGAAATTCTACTGCCAATAACACAGCGAGATACTGCTCAGTGGGCATTTGTAAATATGTATGTCTGTCCGTATATGTGGATGTGTAGTGTGTAGGGGGTGCATGAAAATAAATCGTTTGGCTGAAAGTAATTAGCGATGGCATGCCAAAATTTGGAGGCATAGTTAAAATGCACGAAATGGAGAATAAAATAGAATAAGCGGCAGCTATAGTTGTAATAATCATTGCACAGTGGGTCAAGATGGTAAATATTGTTATATAATCTTTTTTGTTTTCTTCTACATTTGGCCAACTTCTAATTGGCCAATGAAGTCAAGTGTCAAAGTACATATACGRAAATTTATAAAGAACTCATCATAAGTAACAGGTGATCCAAGTAGAGSTACCTGACCTGTGACGAAAAGAAGAAAATATAGTAGACGATTTCACTATGAGCTTGTTGGAATTGCCACAGAATCATCTACTATGAGTTGCTCCCCTACGGCTAAACTGTTTTATCGGATCTGTACTACCAACATCTATATGAAAGGTATTATGTTCCATCACGGAATCAGGAAAACGTCTAACTTCTTACTTCGGGTCTGCACTCTCAACAATTGAATCGTCTGAAGGAAGCAATCGCCCAGAAGCGGCCAGTTTTGAAGAGGAATTGTTTTCCAACAGGCCTAAAGCCGGACAACATATCGATACTGACCCATCAGCAGCTCCGGGCGCTTGGTTGCGAAGTTCTTATGCATCCACCTTATAGTTCCGATTTGGCACCAAGTGATTACTATTGGTAACAGTCTAAAGTGAATGAATTCACCTCCAAAGAAACTTGTGAAAATCTACTTAACAGATTGTTTCCAATAGAGACGATTGTTTTTATGCGAGTGGCACTATGAAATTGTTTTAAAATTGCCAAAAGTCATTGAACAAAACCGYGCAGATTTCGGATCATTCTAACTATTGTACCATAAATGAAATATTCGATATAATACAAAAATAATATTTTTCTTTTGTCTGAAACTATAACCTACAATTAGTTTGAGGTTATAATTATTTTGAAACAGTTCTCTAAATCACTTACGGCTGATGTTTTAACGAGCCTATTTTTGTTGGAAAAATTTTTCTTTTTTATATAATTTTGCTAAAAAGTTTAAAGACTATGGTTATAAGCTKGTTGTTATTATACTTTTGGCCAAACAACACTGACTCAAAGATTCCCAAAATATGATTTTGTACCAATACAACAAGAAAAAGCAACTAGAAGAACAATTTTCAAAGACAAGAACGGCATTTTGGAGGTTAGATATGCATTTTGTGGCAATTTCTCTGAAATCAATTACTTTCCCAAAGGCTCAAATAAATATATTAAAGAATTGAATTGGTATCTTTTGAGTTAAAAAAAACATTCGAGTGGTGCCACTGTGCAAAGGGTTCAAGGTAGAGTTCATGACTATTTTTGCAATGTTCGAGGTTCAAGTCTCTGCTAAATTTAAAGATGAAAACTAATCCATGGTTGACTAAAACAAATCTTAGAATTTCTCAAAACAAAAAAGATATTATTCTGCCAGTCATGCTGAAACCCTTAAAAGATAACATTATCATCGACGTCCAGTACAAAATTTAATTTTTCAACCAAAATATCCGAACGCGCATTAAAGATTTAAACAAATACGTGAAAATAACGAGAAACACGCGAAAACAGCACGAATATCAACGTGCCACACGATTGACGTGTGACTTAGAAAATCAGAAGACACAATAGGCGGGATGTAACATTAAAAAACTGTAAAATTTAGTGGAAAGAATAATAATTAACAAAACTATGAAGATGCCTCTTTGATCTTTACACATTTATGTAAATAAAAATCTTCTAGAGATGAGAGGGAAATATAACATTTTATGACACTGGGAATACAAAATAAAATTACATGGAACTATGCACTCAGTAAAGTGAAACCAAAACAAACRGAAATTATCAACAATAACAATTTCATATGTCTCTGTAAGAATTTCCATGAATGAAATATTCACATCTGCATTTTCACGGCCAATGTCACGGGGAATTTCAAGTATGCATTGCATAAAAAAAAACTGAAAGAGAGGAAGTGACATAAATGACAGCACAAAGCGCGCCGATTTCGTCGTTGGCACAACATAAACGGCAATTATGGAAGCCAAGAAAAGCGAAAAGCCGTCAAAAGCAAAACGAAAAGTGCAATTAGAGAAACGGCAAACGATATAAAGAGCAAATAATGCTAAAGTGAAGTTATGTTTGAGGAGCTTGCGTGACAAATGACAATGTCGTGAATTCAAGCGAACACGCGAAAAATATAAACAAAGGAAAAGGCAATAAAAATCTACATAAAATCAAATAGAAACAAAAAATTGAAAAAACCAAGAGAGCCGCAACTTGTTAACGCCGMGAAACAGCGGAAAATGAAAACCGAGCTTTTGCGAAGACTACATTTTCCATAAACAACGAGGGTGTGTGATGGGCAAGCGGTCAGCTGACTGCTACCAATTATAAACACACTAACAAATCAGTTCGGTTCGTCGGACAAATACTTAATTGTACCGAAATTGCTTGTTGTATATGTACATATATCGTGTGACTACGCAATTTCAACGAAAGTTGATTACAATCAGTCAGACTCTCGTATTTGTTTTCAGCTTATGCGCCCCTCAATGATTATGTTGAAACAAATGTTAACCACTGACAGCGTCGCCGAGGTTAACAGGCTGTGCAGTGTGCACACATGCGTTTCTATTTACATGCACAGCAGCGAGTGCAAACGAAGTCGAGTGTTCGGCAAACAAACAAGCAAACATATGTTAGGAGCTTCTATTGTTTGACAGCGAAGTGACATAAACAAACTTGCTTTCGCCAAGCAACTGAGTATAGTAGTCAATCAGCTGAGCGCGGTTAGATGACACTAATGAATTTGCCTCGAGTGATGTAATGCGAAGATGAGAACMTGCGAAATGCTATAATGATGATATGGAAACATGAAAACAAAGCGCTTCTTAGAAAGTGACTGTAGTTGACAGGTATTCAGCGGTCACACAAAAATCTATAATATATTATAGCTGACTAATAGACGACAGACAATGACGTAATGAAATAACCATCAATGATGTACTTAAATAATAATCAATGACGTAATATTAAAGGCATGTTTGAATGTATGAAATATATGAAATATAGATCTGTCTTTATATACTCGAAATAGTCCCTCAGTTTTTGCGATATTAAACTGAAATTTTGCACAAGTTCTCTTCTTCTCAAGMAGCTGTTCATTTGGTGGTACTGTCWACTGACAGAGCATTATAGGATATAGCTTTCATACAAACTGAACGATCGGAATCAAATGCTTATATGAAAAACTTTTGTARTTGACGAGATATCTTTGCGAAATTTGTACATATTATTTTAAAAGTCAACGGTGAAGTCACGGGAAAAGTTGTTGAAATCGGTTTACCATAACATATAGCTGTCATACAACAATCGGCATAGCATAAAGTTTAGATGTAACTAAAGAGAAGGCATAAACCAAAACCATTTAACTTGAAATCTCCAAAAGATTTTTTGAGGTAAAAGCGATAATTCAGCGTAATTATAAAAATAATTTAAGTCAACTGAACTCGCTGCCAAAATGCGCTAACAACAATGACAAAAGCAACAYTTGTCAGCTGTCAAAAATGTCAGACAGCTGATGACAGCCAGAAAAAAGTGACTATGACAGGGATTTCGTACATGTGAGCGCGCATACACATACCTACTTAATGAGAAAAATTAGTGAATGAGCAGCGAGAATGGCAAATCAATATGACGTGCGGGATGAGCGCGAAAAAACGCAAMGTAACGCATACACGCTAGAAATAACGTCAACTGCAAACGGCTGTCGTGCAACATAAAGACAAAGCAATCAGAGAACAGATAAACAAAGCGTTTACCGGTGAATATCACTGAAATTACGATAAATGAAAGCGAATGTGAGCAAACAWATGATGGAAACATTAAAAACGCATTTAATTTAATTTGCTTTTTAACTGCTCAACTACTTAATAAGTGTACGCTGCGCCAATGCAAAAGCGCAAAACAGCATATGAATAAAGCAAAATAATGAGAAGAAACAATTTAAATGAATAGTTGTTATGAATTTGCACGATTTGCTGGTTTATTGCGGAGAGTTGAGGATTTTTTCACATTCACCATATGACAATTTGTGCGCGCTTTCCGGTTTTCGCGCTTTTTACCAAATCCGGCTTGAGTCACACAGCACAAATGTACTTATGTATGTACGAGTATAATTTGAGGGTTATTGCGGTATTATGTGATTAATTCTTTATTATTTTTTAGCCCCTTATTCGTTAGGCTTATGCGTCAACGTGGGATGCTGGCAATTTGTTGGTGGGAAAAATAAAATAAAATAAATACTATTAAATTAGAGGGTG
>NW_017534531.1:328670-330291 GCF_001853355.1 Bactrocera latifrons | reverse complement strand
AACAATAAAAAATAGAGAAATTTTGAAGTTTCCATTTAATGCCACGAAATTTAGAAAAAAAGAAAAACGCTTTTCAAATTCAAATTCACAAAGGATTAGTTGTTTGATTTCAGTGATTACAAGTACTCAATTCTTTTATCGATAATTCTATTTATTACCGATATTTTTATTTTTGTCGATTGTTTAATTTTTTATTGACAGTTTCATATAGTTTTTATAAACCGATATTTTTTAAAATTATTATCGATTATTTTTTCATCAGCGATAAACTTATTTGTTATCGATAAATCGGGTTTTATCGATACTTTTCTTTATTACTCTTAATTAAACTTTGTTTACATTTAGAGCGTCTCAAAGTTTCCAATAGCTAACAGCTTGAGCATGTTCAGAGACCCAGCTGGTAGATGCTTGACGGCTACTATTAAACTTATGTTAAAGAATATGTAAAGAGGGGCCCCGGTGCCTCTTCTCTCTTTTCTGTAAAATTCGTAGTTTTGTCGGAAATCGTGATACACCTCAAAATACCCGTAAATTATTTTTCCTTTCAGTTATCATTCATCTTACCATGATTTTTTTGCTTTCAAAAATTATTTACCCTGCTCTAAGTCTAGGAAGATTATGTAAGAAAATTGTGATAGCGGTATATATTTTTGGCTTCATTTTAACTCGTTCGCTAGTTAATTATTGGCTCACCCTAATAAAAACACACATAAAAACCAAAATAAAAATGATAGCAGATATATTTTCGCTTAACTTGCGATTTACAATCGCATTAGTATGGAATATTCAAATCTAATTTTACCTGTCAAATATATCAAAAGGCATTATGTGGCATGTAAATCTTTTTTATTTACTTTTAAATATACAAATTCCCACTCGTTTSGCATACCGAGTACGAAATGTGTGGGCGCCAAACACCACGAGTGATGCCAAGTTATTCATCAAGCAAAAATTCATCGCATTTTAATTAGTTTTGGTATAGAAATTTGTTGAACATTCGGCGCGAGCAAATAGACAAACGCTTTTGATATACTTATGTATGTTTAATTATGATTTTATAGCCACTTTATGTTTTATATAATATGTACATACATATTATTTATATTTTTCAAATAAAAAAAAGAGCCACTAAACGGTTAGATTTTTTGCGAAAACATTTACACTACAAAGTGACTAAAGGAATCGCTATTATTATATTATAGAAATCTAACAGACAAATATATCGATCGTTACGGAGTTCCACCCCGACTTTGAAAACAGCGCTATGAGATGAAATGCCTTCAAAATTTTTGATGCCGATTACACTAAGTTAACAAACAACACCTCACAACCTATGTGACGGTTTAACTTCAAACTTTCGGAGAATATTCTTAAATATATGCATACTTGATATACATACAAAAATATAGGATTTCTTTATATTCACCAAAGGATATAAGTCCTTAAAATTACTCTTGCCAAAACCTAATAAGAAGCTACTGCTTCCGAAAACACAATGTTTAAAATTTTTTACATTAACATTTTTTTTAAAATTATTGGTTTTTTTTGTCATTTATAGTTTTGCATTACTTCTTCTTGATTGGCGTAGTCACCGCTTACGCGATTATAGCCGAGTTTTTTT
>NW_017534531.1:324566-327094 GCF_001853355.1 Bactrocera latifrons | reverse complement strand
AATAAACAAAAAAATATTGCTTTTTAACTAACTCCTTTCAGCATTCATTTTCTTATCAGTACTTTGTGGTCTTACCTTGTCCACCCCATGGGAACTTCAGCAAACGTTTTATGCTCGGATTTCGACGTACTGTGGGCGCGACTATCGGTTCGCCATCCATTTTATGTGAATGCTGTTACTTTGGGTATTGTTGTTGTTGCTTAGATTTTTTACAAAACTTTATTTAAAACTCTTTTTTTTTTTAATTTCAAGGCAAAATAGTTTAACATGTTAGTCGCTTTTTTTTTTTTTTTTTTTTTTTTTTTTTTTTTTTTTGTTTTGTTTATATGTTTTTGTTCCAATAAATGTTTTGCTCATAAACAAGACACTTATTCGTACATTTTTTTGTAATATAAGTATGTTATATAAGAACTTATATATTTTTTCCGCTTTGGTGATAAGATTTGGTTGTTTTTACAAAAACTGCAAGAATAAACGGTTATTTTTAATAATGTTGGAGAATTATTTCGAAATACAAATCACTTAAACCACTGAAGGTTGTTCGTAAAACCGCGTCTCTGTTAAATTCAAGTACGAAAAAGTGTTATCGGCACTTTTTTATTTTATTTTTTGTTTTTGTCATTCTTTATTTTTTACTTTTAAATTTTTTTTTTTAGTTCATATTTTTTGTATTCATCACATTTTTATGACTTGTGTATATGTGGGCATGTGTTTGTGTGCTTTAGTTTTTTAAGTCGTTGCCTACAGTGAACAACTACCGCAATCTCCTTACGCCTTTCGGGCACATAACAACCACCAAGGTCAGGGTTAACGTSCATGTGTTAGTAGCGACAACACTGCTGATAACTTATATTTTTTTAGATTTTTTTTTACACTCACTAGCATTTGTAACATTGCGCTTTTAAACTGAAGTAAACAAAAAATACTCTCTAAAATTGACTGCGCGCACAAGCGATGAGGCACCGAGGGCATCATTCATGCAATATTTTTTTAGCGCCGGTTTTTTTTTTTTTTGATGGCATGAAATTTAGAAAAACGAAAAACGCCTTTTTGAATTCTCACAAGGTAATGGTTAGTAAAGAGTACTATTTTTATCGATAATTTTATTTACTATCGATATACTTATTTTCATCGATTATTTTTATTTTTCGATTGTTTTATTTGTTATTGATAACTTTAGTTATCACCGATACTTTTATTTACTATCGATAAATTTATCGGTATTTTCATTTCCGCTGATTATTTTATTTTTTATTGATAATTTCATTTTTTTCAATAAGTTTATTTATAATCGATAATAAAAATATCGATAGATCTATCGATAAATAAAATTATCACCGATACTTTAATTTACTATCGATACATTTATCGATATTTTTATTTTCGTTATTTTATTTTTTATTGATAATTTTATTTTTTTCGACAAGTTTATTTATTATCGACAATTTTATTCATTTTCGATAATTATATTTTTTTTATCGATAATTGAATCTATTGTTTACAGATAGAGTCCCTAAGTTTATAACAACTAACAGCTGGAACGTGTTCATCGACTTCTGTGGTGCATTAAGAACAACCCCAATAAAAGCACTAAAATCCATTATGAATACCTGCAGACACAGCTGAGCACATTTAAGAAGTAGAGTAGGTTTTGAAGTCTTTTGTGGAAAGCTCTATATCAACTGAAATTTCAGACTACCCAGGGTAAGCGTCTTTCAGCCAAGGTRGCAATAGAAGAACTACTCTGAACTGCAGCTCTGCATTCACTATCATAGCCGATTGTGTATTCTGGCTTTGAGCTCCCTCACTACTCTGCGCTCAAAACTAGTTAAGGAGTGTATAACCTCATTAACAATAACTTCAAGATTCTTCGCTATTAGACTTGTATGGATAAGTTTGCTAGAGGAGCATACTTTTCTTAATTTAATCCAATTGAAAGCGAGCCGGTTTTGTGTTGTCTTCAAACGTTCTGTTGTTGAATCTCTGGAGCTTCAGTGAGTTCAACAAGCGATGGTCAACAATCGGAACCAGGCCCAGATTACAAGGCCTTTCTGGCTAAGAATTAACAGTAAGAGGTTGCCGAATTTGTCATATAGGTTCCACTCCCAGTGTAAAAGCCTGTCAAAATTGTAAGTAGTGAAAGAAAATCACAGAGCAGGCTGCAATACATTAACAAAATTAAAGGAATAATAATTGACGAGCGATCTGTGGTCGGCAAGAGGAAAAGGGAGGTGGGCGCTTGAATTTTTTAAGGCATACGGTTTAATGCGATTTCCGGCAAAACTATGAGTCCTAAAAAGGTTGTATGGCAAAGTTGTAGGTAATAAACCATACAACCTCAAAATCTGGTCGAATTTATATAAATACATATATGTATGTATGTACATACATATATACAAAATAGAACCTGAATATCTGGCTATTGATATTTTGCATGATATTAAATATGTACATATGTAAGTAACATATTTGTTATCAACAAATGAAATTATCTTATTGCAATAAAGACAACATTTGGCAATAAATTA
>NW_017534531.1:316986-322981 GCF_001853355.1 Bactrocera latifrons | reverse complement strand
CATACATATGTACATAAATATTTCCTTCAACTTGAAATATTTTTTTTCAATCTTTCATATTTCATTTCCATGAATATTTTCGCTATTGTTGTTTCACCTTGCTTTTATTTCGTTTTCTTTTGCATAATTTTCATTACCAGGATTCCTTTAGAAACGTTTGTATATATAAATGCCGCTTGCAATGAATAACGGTAATGCCTTATTTACAATTCCTGCACAAACAGTGCTTTGTTATTCCGCACACAATTGTCTATAATTGGCGATTGGCCTCAAAATAGACGCCATTTGTAGACCATATTTATTATTTATGCGCGCTATTATTATTCTATCGATGACGTCGGTATCGGAATTGAAATTGCTTTCGTTGTGTTTGACAAGCTGCCTAAGACTTCAGCGCTGTATTTACATACCTATTGTCATGTTCGATTAATATTTTTACTTGTAAACACAGTAGCACATTTGTAAATTTCCTTCCGTCACCTCAAATTGCTCACCTAACACCCCCACTCCAATTGATTGTCTAATTTTAGACAGGGCAGTTTTGTAGGTACTTGCTCTGGATGCTAGCAAAAATGTCGATTTCAGTTTATACAATTTGCTGCTGTTAAGTTCATATTGAAAATTTTATGAATATTCGGGTTACGTTGTGTTACGGTACGCAAAAAAAGATAAARGAAAATTTCTATCATTCGGCTTAGCAAAAAAGAAACAGATTCATACATTTTTAAGCATTTCAAGAGTGAACCAGAAAAAGAAAGCTTACTAGACGTCCAAAACAAAAGTAAACAAGTGCTCCTCGTTTTGGTTGCTTTAAGCCATGCAGAATATTATGCAGAGTTGCATTYAAACCGTGTTTGGAATTTAGTAACAAATCGATATTTATCGATAAATATTTATCGGTTATCGATATTTAGAAATAAAAAAAAACGTAATTATTTTTTAATATGCATCGTTGTCTATCTATATCATGCATATGGGCATATCGATTATATACTACATATATGTATGTACATACATAGGTTATCGATTATAATCGATAATTATCAATATTTAAGAATAAAAGTAACGGTAATACGGTATAGAATACTACACAAAGTTGCATTAAAACCGGTATTTTGAATTTAGCAACAAATCGATATTTAACGATAAATATTTATCAGTTATCAATATTTCAAAATAAAACATAAACAAAAGTATTTTTAAAATTCATCGTTGCATCATATATACATACATATGTATGTATGTATGTTATGTATATTATCTATTGATACATAGATTATCGATTATCGATATTTAAAACGAAAACTAWAGGTAATTGATTCATAATTCAACGGTAGATAGGCATATCGATTATGTGTACGCATTTCTTTCGTCAAATTATCGATAAATCGACTAAACGCCGGAGAGTATACGGCACACGTTTTAGATTTTACCAACGACTTTGGTTATGTTGCGTTAAGCACTAAAAAATATTAGGCACAGTTGCATTCAAACTCTATTTTAAATTTAGGAAATAAACGAAATTTATCGATTATAAATATCRTTAACTATTTATCGATTAAAAATATTTTGAGATAAAAAGAAACGACAATTGTTTTTTAAAATTCATCGTTAGAGGGGCATATCGATTAAATGTATATACGTATTCCCTTCGCCAAATCGTCGAKAAATCTACTAAAAACCGAAACCACGCACTTTAGATTTTACATACCACGTCTAAAATAGAAATAAACATTGTTCTTTGCTGAGTCAGGCACACCGATATATACGTATTCGGTTCTTTTAATAATCGATAAATCAAATACACGCTTTAGATTTTGCATTTAGCCTCTAAAATAACAAATACTATGACTTGATTAAGTTGCCATAAAGAATATTACAGACAGGTGCATTGAAACTGTATGTTAAATTTAGGAAACAAACGATATTTATCGATAACAATTTATCGGTTATAAAAATCGATAAATATTTATCGATTATCAAATCTTCGTCATAAAAACTATTTTTTTTATTATGTGTACGCATTACGCCTAGATTCATACCACAATGACATATTTATAAAWACTTATAAGCGATATTTATCGATACTTCGGATTTATTCGATACTTATGGAGAGCCGGACTAAAAACTAAAAAATATACCCTACATACTTCAGATTTCTTAAAATTCTTAAAATTTCGACTAACTCTTAGATAAAATCTGATCTTTTACAATATACTCCGAGTTATCACAACTTCGCTTTCGACGCTTCTAATAGAAAATCGAAAACAACAACAAAAAATGTCAATATATTCAATGAAAATAAAAGTAGCACTGAATTTTTTCTCAATACGACCGCACATATGGCTCCATACGGACAGCTATAGCAGGTAACACGTATGTAAGATAAACAACGATATGCATGCCGACGCGCCGGACACATATCACAGTACCCATTTATTTTGATCAAAACAAATTGACATTTAATTAAATTGCCATTTAAAAAAGGCAATCGCCAAACGACAATCGATGTAAGCTGATAAGCAAAGTGATGACTGAATCACACCGACTGACTGCGTGACTGATGGAAAGCGCTGCAGTCAGGCTTTTCAACGGCTGGACTGGTTTATTGTTTTTTTTGAAAAGTTCAAAAGCACTATTAAGTTTTGATATTTAATTAGCACATTGGCTGAATATATATATATATAGGTTATATATATTTATATACTATAGTGAGAAAGAAGGCACGAAAAAAAATACAAAATAATTATTTTTCGACAATTTCGTAAGCTCAGCTTGTAGCATAGACGAAATGATTGAATCGCGTGCAGAAGCGTATTTGAGAAAATCAATTTCTGTTGTAAGCGGCGCCTTCGCGACAATAACAATTAAAACTTTTTTTGTTTATTGATTTTCAATAGAATATTTCTTTCGTGACTGTGGCGCCGCGCGRCGCTCTTTTTATGCGTGCTAGTGGAGTAGCGTTTTCATAAGCCACAAGGCAATGGATACCAGTCAGACAACGGAAATTTATGTGTATGTGTGTGTGTGAGTGTATTGGTCATTAATGAATGTGGCGTGTGCCATTAGGCGAGGAGAAAATGCAAAATTTATACTTTATGAACGTCAAGGACATACGTCAACTAACGGTGCTGATGTACTCTAATCCAATGAGACAATCAATTCAGGGTAAGCATCGTAGTAGCCACCACTACGCAAGAGCTATTTTTATATCATATGAGCATTGTGTGCCCCCAGAGCGTATGAATTAAACGGCGCACATGAAAGCGATTTATGAAATTGACTGTATAGCTTTGAAATGAAATGAGAGCGACGTGCTCGAAGGAAATGCATAAATCGAAAATGAAATGGAATTATGGTAAAGTGGTTACTAGCTGGAGTGATGAAACGTTGCATGCACACAGCCATATACATAAATGTACAAGTATATAAGTGGCTGTATACGCTATATACCCCAGCATACACACACATATACATATGTATGTAAGTGATTGGAAGCTTCGAGCCACAGCCGGTGGTGGCCAATATCGCGGAGGATGTATGGAAGCTGATAGCACACACGGTAGTAAATATGTACTTATGTAGTTATATATATGTATGTATATAATTGCATAACATACATGATATACACCTGCAAACATAGATACACATGAAAATATGTACTCACAACAGCATTTATTTTAAGGTTATACCCACTTGCAAGTCAGAAAAAAAATTTTTTTTTTCTGATTTTTTTCGAAGAGCTTTTTTTTATTAAAAAAAACAAATAAATAAATAAAAATAAAGCATATTTTAAGTATTTCATGTACTTTAATAAACCACGATTCATTTTGAAAAGTTTTGGAATCCCATGATACCTTAACATATTCAAAAGTACCACCGATAAAAGATGTCTGTTGGTGAGTAAAATTTTCCAGCCAAAAATTAGCTCAACTTTTACAACTTTTTTATTATTATAACGGGTGCTTAGATARTTTTGTCTATTTTGGAACCAGCATTAACRCCAACAACAACATCAGCCTCGAAATCCAACGCAGAATGACTCTTGCCAACAGGTGCTACATCGGACTGAGTGGGCAATTGAGAAGTAAAGTCCTCTCTACACGAACAAAGACCAAATTTTACCAGTCACTCATCATCCCCGTCMTGCTATATGGTGTACAGGCTTGGACGATGACAACAACTGATCAGTCGGCGTTACCGAGTTTTCGAGGGAAAGCTCTGCAGAAGATTTATGTCGTTTGCGCGTTGACAACGGCGAACAGCGCAATCAATGGAACGAAGAGCTATACGAGATATACGAACGACTGGCGCGCTGTTGTAAACGAGAGACCCTATTTTCAACCACTTTTTGCAGCAATTCGAGCCGTATATCATTAATAACGCACCGCGTKCGGGATTAACTGCGTAGACAACCTACTTGACACATAACCCCACAAAAACTAGTACACCGGTGCTCAAACGCAGGATCTTGGCGGCTATGACACAACCAAAATAACCAAACCAAAATTTCGTTCAATAAAGTGATCATTACGTTGGCTATATGCCATGTAGCGCCATCTTGTTGCTGTCTCTTATACACATCTAGATGTGTATAAGAGACAGCAACCAAAATTTCGTTCAATAAAGTGATCATTACGTTGGCTATATGCCATGTAGCGCCATCTTGTTGGAACCAAAGGTCTTCCACACGAAAAAGTCATTAACCACGTGGCTCTACAGCCCAAGCCAATGACTGTGACATTACAGTCGGCTTTATCTTTCATGATTTATGAACCTATGATTCGCTCTGCAATAGACCACACTAAACTGAGACTTTTTGTAGATCGGGATCACTGGCTTTCTCGTTTTGGACCCATTGAGCGCATATGCGAAGCGTTTGAGGGTCRTTCGACTTCAATTCTTACACGGGTTAAATTTTTTGAGTCCACAAAAKCGCAAAATCTTACATAAAGTAGATGCACACAGCTCAAAAAGTTGCGTGAGGATGGACTSATTACTCTGCTCCACAGCGAGAATAGCGCCTTCGATGCGCTCTGTTAAGCATTGGCATAAACGTGGTGTGAAATCGATCCATAGTTACTCGAGTTACCGACTCTTCTAGGCGATTATGTATACCGAATATTGAAAGCAGCAGTCGATGCGTCGGCTGAACCGACCCATTATTCTGGAATAAATTTACACGACTTTGCAAGCATGATTCCAGAGTAAGTCTAGTCATTATGAAAGGACAAACCAAACTCAATATAAATCAAGCACGAGCAGTCATAAAACCCTACTCTGAAAAAAATTTTGCCTCACGTCTAAAAAAAACACCGTTTAGATATACAGATAGTGAACGMAGGRCTTTGAAAAATTTGAGAAATTTTKATTTTTGACAAAATGGTTTCTTCCTAAAAATATATGCAAATTTCAGTGGAATTCGAAATTGTCAACAATCATATTCCTTCGACTGAGTTAAAAAAAAAGTACCAATGCGCTCATAATTCCGAAACAATTTGCCTAATTAACTTCAAATTTCCGAGCATATTTTCACATATACATATACATATATGTGTATATATACACAAAAAAATCGATTTTCAGAACTTCACAAGTGGTTAAAACCACTTAAAAAACAATAGGCAATCAAATTCCATGATCCAACTACAAACCTTTTCTATGCGTGTGCTATTGTGGCAAAAGCAATTTTATTGCCACGTTGAATATTGGAAAACGTACTATTGACTATGAGTGACGACAAGGCGGAAAATTATGGCGATTGCGTGTACAAGCGTTACGGTATGTGGGGTAATCAATTCGGACAGCTGATTGACGGCAGCAAAACATGGAAACAAAACAAAAAATTATAATAATTCAGAAGGGAGAACGAAAATAAATGAATGCATGCACGATGGGGGTGGATATGGTGCAGGCAGGTGGGCTAACTATATTTGTTTATGTTTATTAACTCGCCGATAGTGAAAGTTTGTAGTCAAGAAGCGTTCGGTGCGAG
>NW_017534531.1:310733-315026 GCF_001853355.1 Bactrocera latifrons | reverse complement strand
AGTAATTAGGAAAACACCTGTTTGTTTTCAGACAAGCTGCCCAACATCTCTTAAGTTCTGGCACTGAGAACCGTGGAATATATCCCTCCTCATCTTTCTTCCCGCAGGATCTGCATTCCCCTGCCGGAATCCAAATTTCTAATTTTTTGAAGGTGGTATCTTAAGGGTAAGTGATGTGCCCTACGTTGACGCCAAATATATTACAAAGTTCTCTTTTTCCTAGAAGTATGAGGTTTTTAGTCTGTGTTTGTCAACCATCAACTTTACCCGAAAAAAACTTTGTAGTATGTCCAGTGTTGGTAGTRTTTCAAGACCTCAAGTGTTCCTCTAGAGTCCATTGCTTCAGAAAACTTTTGAATGTGAGGTGAAGCTGCATGGTCTAAGGTAGCTTACGGGCCAGTTCGTCTGCMTCTTCATTTCCTTCTATTACTACATGACTGCACACCAAGTTGATATTAACTAGGTTACCTACCGAGTTACCTACTGAGCGTCAGGCCTTAATTGCAGCTTCCCTATCCACTAGAAGGTTTATGGACTCTCTGGTTAGAGCTCACAATATCGGTTCTTAAATTACAGTCATTTAGGTTGAAGATACCTTTTGTGCGTGGATTACTACAGAAGAATCCCACTTAGATCAGAGCTTCTTCTTCTTCTTTAATGGAGTCATTTTTAGATGTTAACGCAAGTTAGRAACGCAAAGTTAGTTCTCTGATTACCATTCCCTAGAAAGTGGCCAGAAATTATTATTTTACATATGGCTCAAGCAACTCACGACTTCCGAAATTAGACCAAGTATTCTCTGGGTAACCGCTGGGTTTGGGACCCAACACGTAAGAAAAAAAACCCACCAGTGAAAAGATTAGAGCTTAGTTAGAAATTTTTGATGCAGTCACCTTATACTCCATTCAGGTTTCGAAAAAAAAGAGATTATCTATTTTGAATACTTTATAAACCGTGTCGGAAAATCCACCGTTATTACCCTGGCTAACAGTTAACCCTTTCCGTTATGTATATACCATAAAGGGTATATTATGCCATGTAATCCCTTGACAAAGCTGCACTTCCGCTCACTTTCGTACGTGTCGGCTCAATAGATATTGACGCATTTTTTTCGCATAACCTAAAAATGCATAACATCTGTCAGCATTTCACTGATAATGGTAAATGTCAAGACAATAGCAAGCATTTTGCAGTTATGTAATATTTACATAAGCGCTTCATAAACACCTATTACCGCCAGGATTTGCCCAGACAAATCAGCTAATGTCGATAACAATACCAACACGCAACCACCAATACCAATCGTATAATGGCGAACATACGAAATATTATGCGAATAATAATGGCAGCATGTCAATGGCGGGCGGAAGTAGATGATGATGCGGCTTATGAGGTGAATGCGAATGACAGCAAGCGAAGGCATGTGCCCACAGTCAACCAATTTTCGTAAATGACATATGCACACACACACACACACAGCCGGCTATTCAACGCAAATATGCATGTGTGTGGCTTTGCTTTTTTGACATTTTTCGATGTCAACAACATTTTGGCAGCACTACTTGAGTATACATTGCGGTTATGACTATCAATGCAAACCCTCCATTCCTCCTTTCTATCAAAGCCATTCACATTTATGGTTAGAAAAAAATAAAGCAAAGAAATAACGAAATAAAAATGCAAATAAATGCGCGTATGTGTGCGGGGAGGGAGCTAGGCAAGTACATACATAAATATTTAACGGTAAAACGGGTGAGCGAAAGTCATTGCCGAAATGCGAATGTGGCGCATGTGACCATTAAGAGTAAAATTGTAAAAGTTTATTTACAAAAGAACTTTTTCTTCCTCTTTTTTTGTTTTTTTTTGTTTTTTTGTTTGTTTAAGCGACGATTATTGACGAAAATTTCGGCACTAAACAAATTTTAATAGAAATGACACAATTGCAGGTTATGTTGTACGCATTTATGTATATGGTTGTAAACGGCGAGTGTGAGTACGCGGCGTTCGAATSTGGGCGTTTCCGCATGCAAGTAAGTATTGAAATTTGATTTGAAAAAATAGTTTATAGCTTCCAGGAAAAGCTGCTGCTGTTGGCACTATGAGGAGCGCCAAAACAGCTTAACCCTCGTTGTTACATTTTTGTAAAAATTTGTTGACTTCGTGGCAGTGCGATCATTATCAGTYGCACAATTGACAGCCAAGATCACCGAAGTGAAAAGATGAGAACTTTATGAAGGTTAAACCAAAATCATAGCATACAGTAAGGCGTAGCATAAATCTTGTCGTCTTATTAATCAGATTAATATGGTACATACGCTGAAGAGAGCAACAAGTTTGAAGAAATCAATTGAAATTAAGGAAATTTAATGATTTTGAGTTTCTAATAATTAGAAGAAAAAAATGTTGCCTACCTTTAGGCGTAAATAAATAAAAATTATTTTTTAGTACTACCCAAGAGGTTGTAAACACTTGCAAGTCGAAAAAACGCGTTTAAACGTGATTTTTGGGCAGAGTAATTATGTAATAAACAGGTATTTACTTTACAGAGTGGCTTAAGGGTTTACTACATGGGTTTACGTGTTTCAAAAAATCGATTTTTTTATTTTCTTATAAAAATTTTACAACACCTTTAGAATATTGCCCTAAATATTGATCCGAGTAATAGTTTTGGAGAAACAGCCTTGAGAACAAAAGTGCGTTTTTCTAGAAACTTTGCCATTGAAGTCGGTTGGCAAGATTTTTCGAGAACTACTCAACCTATCTTTATAAAATTTTATACAGGTCTTTCGAGATACAATTCTTAAAGACCCTGAAAGCAAGGTCAGGTCCAATAGTTAGCCCTAACCTTCAAAAGACGCGTGTTTGACAGCTGTCTGATTATGAGTTTATCAATTATATAACTTGGAGTGTAGCAACTTCTGCTATTGTGAAAAAATTTATAAGAAAGGTATTTCTCGTTTATGGATAAAATATTCCCTTTTGCAGGGAAGAAATACAGTTGAAGCAAAACTTGGCTTGATGACGAGTTCGGACAATGCCACAACTGAAAATCAACTATTAAAAATTGGTATACCAAATTTAGACGCGGTGAAAATAGCACCGAAAGCGGTGAACATAAAAAAAAAAAAAAAAAACTCGAAAAAGTCCACAAAATAAATTGGATTACAGTAAAGTGAAGTTTTTCGAGATAGCAAGCGCTCTTAATATATCCACTGAACATGTATATATGTACATACATACATCATATCATTCACGAATATTTGACTATGAGCAAGCTCTGTGCGAAAAGGGTTTCACGCGAGCTCACTTTCGACCAAAGGCATAGACGAATTGATGATTTTGAGCAATGTTTGTAGTTGTTCAAGCGTAATAAATCAGAATTTTTGGGTCGATATGTGACAATTAATGAAACATGGCACCAACATTTCMCTCCGAAGTCCAAGCGACTTTCCTGTRAGTGGACCGCACACGATAATCCRCTCCAAAGCGTTGAAAAACGCAACAGCGGTTGGCAAGGCGTCCGAATTTTTGGGATGAGCATGGAATAATTTGTATTGAATACCTTCAAAAAGGATGGGACATCAACAGCGACTATTACATAGAGTTATTAAATAMTTTGAAAAACAAAATTGATGAGAAACCGTCACATTTTTAGAAAAAAAAATTGCTGTTTCACCAAAGGTAATGCACCGTGTCACAAGTCAGTGCAAAAGGTGACTAAAATAAATTAAATGCGCTTCGCATACAACGTATTGTGCAGATCTAACACTCAGCGATTATTTCCTGTCCTCAGATCTCAAAACAATGCACGCTGGGAAGACATTTTTGGGAAATGAAGAGGCGATCGTCGAAACTGAGATCTATTTTGAAACAAAGGACAAATCTACTAAGAAAATTATAACGAAAAGTTGCGTTGTATTAGTGTATCACGCATGAAGAAACCAAGTTGAATAAAAAATCAAATTTTGTCAAAAAAAAATGTGTTTTACTAGGTTAATTGAAAATATTCTCAAATGCATGTACATTCAACATTAAGTTAATAAATAAACAAAAACCTCAGTTCCTTCAACTGACACATCAGTAGTAAAATCCTTAGAGTGAAATAGAACATACCATCAAATCTGACCGCGTCACTAATAACTCCAACTCTCCCACAACGTTTCCTAAAAACAACTAATCACCGTAAGGAGAGCTCTCAGGACTCGACACACTTAACAGATTTTATGCTGGCAATTAAGGCAAAACAAAAAATAAAACATTATGCAAACCACAAACCAATAATAGCAACAACAA
>NW_017534531.1:308268-309195 GCF_001853355.1 Bactrocera latifrons | reverse complement strand
CAAGTCGAACCAAGTAGTCACAATGAAGGAACAAGGAAAAAAAAAACTGGCAAATAGAGTCTAACAACGTTAAGAAACCATCATTACAAGAGGTAAATACGCAAAAAAAAAAAATGCTGCAAACAAAAGGTAAGCATACGCATAATAACTGTAATAATAATAACAACGGTAACAAGTATAGCTGCACGAAGATAAACTAGATATAACGGTAAGAGGGAGTATGACAAAATGAAATTAACTGTGCACATTGCTGTTATTGTTGTGTGTTGTAAGCAAGCCAATGACATGAAACAGCACAAACAACAATGCGAAGCAAAACACTTGCAAATAAATATTGTGTATGTGTAGCATACCAACAGGCGCAACATCAGCGAGCGCTCTTACTTTCACAGCAATCAGCTAGCAATGCCAATAACCCATACAGCCGCTGGAGTCAATTTTCAATGTCTAACTATGCGCACGAATGAGGGCATAACAAAAGGATGTATCCACTCACACACACATACAAAGAAAATTGGCAAAGAGTAAGGTACACACTACAATGAGAAATAGAAAAAAGGATGTCATGTACCCGCTTAATGTGTACAAATAAGGTTAATGAGTAACTCAAGTCCTTACAATGGAAACTGTCAGGGCAAACATGCGCGTACAAAGGTTTTGCATTGCGAAGCGTGTAATTTGGTTGGGTGGCAAGGCAGTCGRAAGGTAACAATAGTTACTTGAARAGGTAAAAAATGYGTTAATAGAAAGTAAAGAWGRGGAAAACAAGCGAARATGTTAACTTCGGCTGCAACGYAGCTAGAATACCCTTCACAGTATYTAMTGCTGAGAGCATTATYATTAWAATTAAATRAAGTTTGTCTTGATTTTGGTCATTCAGTTTGCTTGGTAGCTATATGCTATAGTGGGCCGATCTGAACAAATTGG
>NW_017534531.1:306471-307846 GCF_001853355.1 Bactrocera latifrons | reverse complement strand
ATATGCCAAATTTCATGAAGATATCTTGTCAAATAAAAAAGTTTTCCAGACAAGAACTTGAATTTCATCGTTCAGTTTGTATATATACGGTATATCCTACAGTGATCCAATGTCGACAGTTTTGACAACTGAGCAGCTTCTTGGTGAGGAAAGGACTTATGCAACATTTTATTGCGATATCTCAAAAACTGCGGAACTTGTTTGAGTATAAGTCTGTGCAGACAGCCAGACATGACGGAATCGACTCAGCTCATCGCGCTGAACATTTATATACATACATATATACTTGATAGGGTCTCTCAATTTTGCTTTTGGGTTTGACAAACTTCTTAGCAAACTTAATATGCCCTGTTCAGGGTATAAAAAAACATTGYTGGGAAGAGGAAGTAAAGCAGCATTAAAGGAAGAACTGAAAACATCAAAAAAAAAGGGATAAGAACTATCAATTTTTAGTACCCACTACCGATGTAAATAATCAAATTAAATGGAGCTGACTGACGTACTTCAAAGTGAGTGAAAGGACTGATGCTGTGTCTCTCTTTTGTAGTAGATTTAAGGTTAGGTAACTCAAGTATTTCTAATATTGTCTAAGGTGGATTATATTACGTTAAAAAAAGCTTCTTTTGGAGTCTTATTTTTTGTCGCAGATTTATTCATAACCTAAAATTTTTAGCGAAGTATGTATAGAGAACAATCTTCAACGAAATTCTCATTCTTTCATTTTCATACGTATATCGTTATAGTTACATTTAATCCTCTCACACACGCCACAAACCGATTGCTCATTTCCAGTGGTCAACTGATTCATATGACAAGAGGACAGCAATTCGTTGACCACTTATTCGTCTAATTATCACGATCTGCAATCAAATTGTGGTGGCATAAGTTTCATGCATRGTTAAGCCGCGATGACCACAAGCCAGCCAAGCCAGTGGCAGGAAAGCTGGCTGACAAATTCAATGCCCGCCCARTGATTATAAGAACACAGGGATGTAYGTAGATGTACGTACATACATATATTTGTATGCATGCGTGAGTTCACACATCTAAGCAAACTGTAATTGGTGGCATGCAACACTTATATGTGCATACAATATGTATTTGTGTATTTGAAATTTCTATGAAAATCATCACTGCGGACCCTACAGTGCAAAATGTCAACGCTGCGCCAATATCCTGGAAAACTAATTACAATGCTGTTGATAGGTGGACACTAAAATCTGGAAGTGGGTCATGGCACTTYGGCAGTTGTCAGAAACATACATGCCTGTCTGATTTAAATTTAAAAGTAGATATACATACATACATTTCGGTGTATACATATGTACCCTGGAGGAAAATGTTGATTTTTGCTTTGGGAAAGTTTTTGCAGTGA
>NW_017534531.1:304069-305490 GCF_001853355.1 Bactrocera latifrons | reverse complement strand
ATTATATCAGTTCATAAAAAATATCACTTCTATTTAATCCAATACATTCACAGGGTGTAAACACACCCTTTTTTGGGACACCCTAATGTGTCATCACGCGAATATTTTTTACACATTCCTACAGGGTGTCAACGCCTGGCTGGTATTATCCTATTTATAACACGGCAAATGTTTGATCGGCAGCGGTTGGATTGGGTTAGTTGACCGCACAGTGTCCTCTATGAAATCAGCACTGATGGTGTACACAAAAATGCCGTTAACCCAATTGCAACAGATTTACACAAAGAGTCAAGTAGATAAATCACATGTTAAACATTTTAGAGTGCGTTAACTGACTCAAATATCATGCAAGAATTGGTTTTGATATTAACGGTATTACGAAAAATCTAACAAAAACAAGAAAAAAGTTAGCTGAGGTGGCACTCTTCGCCAATAAGATGGTTTTCCATTCAAGCATTTAAATTTGATCGTTCAGTTTGTATGGCAGCTATATGCTATAGTGGACCGATATCGCTGGTTCCGACAAATATGCAGCTTCTTGGTGAGAAAATAACGCATGGAAAATTTCAGGACGATAACTCAAAAACTGCGCAACCAGTTCGCGCATATACAAACAGGCAGATGGCCATAGTTGAAATTATCAAAAGAAATTTGAAATTGAGAATAAAGCAGTATTATCTTTAAGTAGTTCTACATGAAAAATTAAAAAAAGTTTATTTATGATAAGATATCGATTTTATACTTTTACAAAATTTAATATAAATCAATCCAGTTGTTTTATTTACAAGAATAAATATCAAAACTGATTAACAAGAAATATTAGTTCCAAGAATCATAAAATATTAAACTAAAAACACTCGTATATACATTAACTTATACGGTATATATCGGATATATACCAGATACATATGTATGTATATCAGTGTCTTTTCATACATTTATGACTCCGCATAATTGTGGCAAAGAGCACCGCCAGCATGCAACGCAAACACGATTACCGACACATGCTCCGACTATTTGTTTTTGTATACAAGTGTAGGTCTTATGAAAATATAAAACGTAGAACGACAGATGAAAAACACTAAAACACAAATGAAATTCAAATATTTGGCTTGTTTGATATACATACATATGTGGGTATGTATGAATATAATATAGCAATGCATCGCAGCACTGCTAAAAAGGGGGATTTTCAACTGGCAAACTGCAGCAAAAACATTTTTATCTCGAAGCTTTTGTGTAAATATGTACAATAGCGGCTTCAGCTGCGAAAAGTTGCAAAAATTACCAAAAATTGAAGATATCGACTCCTCCTGTCGTCAGTGCTGAATTCTGCAGAAATCATGCGAGTATTGATAAAACTATTCAAATACAAGTCAAATTTTGATAAGATTAAATTTGCACTCAAGATATTGACAGGA
>NW_017534531.1:300940-302729 GCF_001853355.1 Bactrocera latifrons | reverse complement strand
GTGTGTAATTTTTAATCAATATTGGTTTAGCCATAAGAAAAGTCAGCAAAGACAAATTGAGATTGCAAAACATGGAAGGTATAACTAAAAGAAGTTTACCTCAGCTCAGCTGTCCAATAGTTCATACTTCGACATTTGACAGACTTCGAAAGATATAGTAGCAGACACTGGCGAATCAACGAGGATGGTTTAATCTCCCGCCAAATTTATTTCCTTCAATTTCTTTGCCCTCCACTACTTATATACATATTTCAAATACAATATCAAGGTTATTTTCTAAACTCTACCAACGCCCACAAAATTAAAAAAAAAAAAGTCATAAATATTAAAAAAATAAGCCACCGAAAGGTCTGCCCTTCAACGCTGGATGCAACAATTGTCGCCCTTGTCAAGCTAGACGTATAAATTTAACCAAATGCATGCGTTCGTCTGTTGACTGCGCCCACTCGTGCCGTGTAGTTGTTGTTTATTTTATTTTTATTTYCTTTTTTTAATGCATKTWCCCCCCATTTCCATGCGTGTTTGAAGTTGTTATTGCTTTTTGTAGTGGCAACATGCGTGCGACATTTATAAGTGTCTTCCCCCCATTTTGAGAGTAATACCTCCCCCTCAACAGTGGGTGACGGTTGGCCTTGTGTATCTTTCAGCAGCCTGCAGCTGACAAATGGAGTTGCGCTCCAGCTTCCCGGACGCAGGCTGGCGGCCTTTGAGCAAACTTTTATTTTGTTGTTGTTTTTTTATTATTATTTTATTATTATTTTTTGTTTTTTTTTATTTTTTGTTTTATTTTATTTTTTGTTGTGGTTTGTGGAAACATATGTATGTTGTTTTCCTTGGCAGTTTCTTTTATTGTTGTTGTTTTGGGGTTTGTGCTGCATTTGCGCCCAAGTTCATTCCCCCCAACTTGCTTCGATCTATGCTTGAATTTCTGTGTGTGTGTTTCATGTATTTATTATTGCTTTGTTGTTGTGTTCATGTGGAGTGTGTACTTCCGGAGGTTTGTGGACAGTTGTTGTTGATGCTGCGTCAATTTAAATGTATGAGAGCAGCAGTTGTATTTGTTTAGCTTTGCAAGTTTTCTTCATACATACATACAATATACGCAGAATTCGCGTGTGTGTGTAGCTTTTATGGTGTGTCATAACCAAATTGGGGTAGGACAGCAGTGCGGTTGCTTTGGGTGTATCACAAGCTGGTACATAGAATTGCGTGCCGATATAATACTTATAAACAGGCAGAAGTTGTTGGGTTTGTTGTAAATTACAACAATGCATGTGCTTTGTATGTTTATCAAAGATGTTGCCGCAATTCTTTATCTGTTTGAGTCGGATCTGCCACACACCTCTCTTGCACTCCCTAACAACCGCAATACGACAACAAGAACAACAACAATAACAATAAGAACTACAACAACAACTACTACTACAACTACAAATAATACAACTACTACAACTACAAATAATACAACAACCGCAACTACAAATAATACAACAACCGCAACTACAAATAATACAACAACTACTACTACAATAAATGCTACAACAACTACTACAAGTACTGTAACAACAACTACTACAAAATCAACTACGACAACAACCACTACAGCAACAACAACTGCTACAACAACAACTATAACAACTGCAAAGTGATAAACAACAATAAATTAAACAACAACTACAACAACACACTCTAACTGACATTTCTTCTACACTCCCCCACAACCACAGTAACAACTACTACAATAACAACAACTACTACAATAACAACAACTACTACAATAACAACAACT
>NW_017534531.1:298283-300879 GCF_001853355.1 Bactrocera latifrons | reverse complement strand
ACAACAACTACTACAATAACAACAACTACTACAATAACAACAACTACTACAATAACAACAACTACTACAATAACAACAACTACTACAATAACAACTACTACAATAACAACAACTACTACAATAACAACAACTACTACAATAACAACAACTACTACAATAACAACAACTACTACAATAACAACAAAAACAATCACAACAACTAAACCACAACAACAATCACAACAACTAAACCACAACAACAATCACAACAACTAAACCACAACAACAATCGCAAAACAACAAAATCCAACAGACAGTACTGCCACATACCTATTCCCCCCCAAACACTCGCCCCAACAACCGCAGCAGCAACAAATAAAACAACTACCATAAAAAGCCAACWGGCAGCCAGCCGCCATTGACATTCAACTTATCTCGCAATTCCACTTTGAATAAATACTCGCACAAAAGTTTTGAAGATGCGGCACAAGCGAAGTTCTCAACAAAAAAAAACAGCCACAACAACAGAACAATACCGTTGATAGTTACAAGATGTAAGAGATGCTGTAACAACAGCAGATAACAACGCTGGCAGATAAACACATAAACGTATTGAGATGTACATACATGTATACACATTTCCATACACATGTATGTATACATACAACATGCMTGCATACATACATAGAGGCAAACTTACGCACACAAAGATATATATTTTAGTTGCTGTAAAGCTGCTAGCAGCTGATGCCACGCTCAGCTGTGTCTAGCCGCCTACTCAGTAACCGCAGCTGCTGGCACACATAGTCACACAAACACACGCAYACATACATATGTAGCTTTACATAATATACATATGTTTATGCAAATTGATCGCTCTGTTATAAGTGGATTTACTTGCAATTTGTCTGTGCATTACTTTCTCTACGGCAGTGCATTTATATAACGGTATTTTTTACATACTTTGCTTTCTTTGCCTCCGGTAACTGCAAGGTTTCGATTTCGTGAAATGTGAAAGTGTAATTTTTTCATTAATTTTGCAATTTTAATTATTTATTTATTTATTTATTGTTATTTTCTACAAATTCATTCACGCTATGGGCTCTTGAAAAGAAGAAGAACTGATGTTTTCGAGCCAAATTTTATTCAGTCATGAAGCCCACTTCAGGCTATGGGTATGGAGACCAGGAAAAAATTGCCGCATTTGGAACGAAGAGCAAGCTGAAGAGATTCAGGAGCTGCCATTTCATCCAGAAAAAAAAAACGGTTGGTGTGGTTTGTGGACCCACGACCATTGTGGACCGTCAATGACGACCGTTATCGCGCTATGAGAACCGACTATTTGATGCTTGAAATTGAAGCCCATGATCTCGGCGACATGTGGTTTCAACAAGGGGGCGCCACTTTCCACACATCACATCAACTAATGGATTTATTGAGAGAACACTTCAATGAGCAGACAATTTCACGTTTTGAGCCGGTCGACTGGCCACCAAGATTGTGTGATAACACACCGTTAGACTTTTTCCTATGAGGATATGTAAAGTCTAAAGTCTTTGTGGACAATCCCGCTTCGATTCAGGGCTTGGAGCAAAATATCACGCGTGTCATTCGCCAATTACCAGACGAAATGCGCGAACGAGCCATCGAAGATTGGGCCCAACGGATGGACCATCTCAGACGTAGCCGCGGCTAATATTTCAACGAGACAATCTTCAAAAACGAAATGCCAAAGAATGTTCTTACGAATGATAATAAACATTCCACTGGAAATTTTAAGTTATTGTGTTTTTCTTCCAAAAAAAAAAAAAAAAAATTGGGAATCATGAAATGTATCACCCTTTATAACTCAAATGAGGGTAAGATTTTGAGATCGTAAAGCTGAAAATTATCAATATACGAATAACAAATAGACAAAGCATGCCACTAAAAAGAAATCAAGCCTATCAAAAGCACTCATGCTCGTTCTTTTCTCAAAGGGTCTTCATTACATAGATAAAGAAATACTGCATAACAAGAACAAATATGCGGCAGCCTAGCCTTCATTATCAATTTGCACATTATCATTGAAAAGTAGAAAAGAACAAAAAAGAACAACAAAAAATACTGCAAGATGGGAGAGCACGCACTGATTATCAATTTTTATAGCAATACTTGGACATCGTTCCAATTCGAGAGCTCGCAATGTATCAGTAAGTATTGAAAAATAAATACATAATTGTATTACATGCTCATCTATATGACAAGAGTGTGTGTGTGTGGAACAAACAAAAATATGATGGCATGTGGTACGTAATAACTTTAACTTGCACTTGATGTTAAAAGAAATCCAGAAAAATCATAACAAAAGCAAAAATTATTGCGAAGAAAACAACTTTTAGAGGACATAACAAACAGAGGGACGCTTATATTACATATAAGCATCTGTGTGTGTGGAAAAGCGCCTTGGCTTAGTGTAAAGTTCAAGCTTTTATGGCCCACAAGGGGTTGTCTATTGCGTCCAATCAAAATACATTGTATACACATACATATATTGAAACTTTGTTATATACCTTTAACTGCGCTTGTATTTGCCCGTCATAATTGTGAAGGACTAAAGCATGTGCCAAGATTTCTT
>NW_017534531.1:295264-297663 GCF_001853355.1 Bactrocera latifrons | reverse complement strand
AAAAAAAAAAAAAAAAATTGGGAATCATGAAATGTATCACCCTTTATAACTCAAATGAGGGTAAGATTTTGAGATCGTAAAGCTGAAAATTATCAATATACGAATAACAAATAGACAAAGCATGCCACTAAAAAGAAATCAAGCCTATCAAAAGCACTCATGCTCGTTCTTTTCTCAAAGGGTCTTCATTACATAGATAAAGAAATACTGCATAACAAGAACAAATATGCGGCAGCCTAGCCTTCATTATCAATTTGCACATTATCATTGAAAAGTAGAAAAGAACAAAAAAGAACAACAAAAAATACTGCAAGATGGGAGAGCACGCACTGATTATCAATTTTTATAGCAATACTTGGACATCGTTCCAATTCGAGAGCTCGCAATGTATCAGTAAGTATTGAAAAATAAATACATAATTGTATTACATGCTCATCTATATGACAAGAGTGTGTGTGTGTGGAACAAACAAAAATATGATGGCATGTGGTACGTAATAACTTTAACTTGCACTTGATGTTAAAAGAAATCCAGAAAAATCATAACAAAAGCAAAAATTATTGCGAAGAAAACAACTTTTAGAGGACATAACAAACAGAGGGACGCTTATATTACATATAAGCATCTGTGTGTGTGGAAAAGCGCCTTGGCTTAGTGTAAAGTTCAAGCTTTTATGGCCCACAAGGGGTTGTCTATTGCGTCCAATCAAAATACATTGTATACACATACATATATTGAAACTTTGTTATATACCTTTAACTGCGCTTGTATTTGCCYGTCATAATTGTGAAGGACTAAAGCATGTGCCAAGATTTCTTGTGAATTTTCAGTGATTTAACGAGTACCAGTTCAAGTTTAKTTTGTGTTGTGATAAATGTAGTGACTAAGATATAAATAATTTTACTCTAATTCTTGGTATGAAATTATAGTGTTTGTAGACCCACAGAATAAGAGAAAGGGGTCCTYACCAAGAGGTAAGACTGTTAAGTCGAAGTTCTTAGAGAAAATATTTCTTGCCAAGAAAGGTCTTCTCAACGATTATATGAAATATATGATCATTAGGTTATAYAAAACTCTAATGTGAGAATCGAAGTCCATTCCAGTATTCTTAGTATGAAATTGAATTAAAATAGTAAGATTTTTCTTGGAGAAAACACATAAAATAAGTTACAAGGGTCTTCAGAAAGAGGTAAGACTGATAAGTAGAAGTTCTTAGAGGAAATATTTTTGCAAAAAAAGGTTTCCTCAACGATTATATGAATAGAATACATTAGCTTTAGGTTATAACAGTATTCCTGATATAAAATTGTTGTCAAAGTCGTAATACWCTTCCTGAGAAAGACCCATAAAACAAGTTACAGGGGTACGCCTACTAAGTCGAACTTTTTAGAGAGAAGAGAAAATAAATAATAATTAAAAAAGACTTGAACGCCAAGCCAAGACCTACCTGAACGGTTACATGAAAAACTTTAACGCACGAAATATTTCAAGTTTCATACAACTAAACAGCTCCTAAATTTCAAAATTCCAAAAGGAGTTTTCCATTGTTTGCAGTTCASTACTCAAGAAGACACAATAACCTTTGACGCTTTAAAGCTTTTAAGCTACTTTTAAAGTGCGTCTGTTATAAATGAAATTTACTTCGCAAACAATTTGGGGAAACCAAAAACGACGACACAAGTGATTGGTACTTATGGGACCGCACTCACCAGCAGGTTACATCACGTACACTCATAACCAGACAAATTTGAGGTGCTTTTTTTTTTGTTTGAATGGACCCCGTCGCACACAAGTCACAGCAAGACAAATTTTAATTGGTTTTACAAAATCAGAACGAAAGGAAACACACAAAATAAGCCGAACGAATGCGAATGTATGTACATATGTATGTTCGTCTGCGCATTGAATAACGGCATTAACTGTAATTTTATTACACTTTGGAGAAGGACGCATCTCTACCGCTGACCCGGTTGGCCAATTCTTGCCACGAGCCAATACATATCAAGCGAAATTCAATCAATCGCCGGATGAGGCGCAGATGGAAGCAGTACGTTTAGAGGCGAAGTGAATTTAATTGAATAACAGTGTTGGCAAAGAGGAAAAACAGCTGCGTTAGAAGAGTTAGAGGAGCGCAAGGTGCCACAGTGAAGGTAAAATGGAGCTTGAAAGGTTGCTTAATGACATTTCAACGGTAAATAGCATAAAAATTAAAACAAYAAACTAATTGTTTGTGGTATCACTAAAGAATGTGCGCAATTGAGTCGCAGTAAATGCAATCATTTGAGCTGCCATTGCAACTAAGAGTGTCATYTACAGGCACTCAATGCGTATTAAATGAAAGTAATGAAATAAATAAAAATATTGTTATTAAAGAAAAATATTAACGAAGCAATAATAGC
>NW_017534531.1:293332-294754 GCF_001853355.1 Bactrocera latifrons | reverse complement strand
CCAAATTTCATAAAGATATCTTGTAAAATAAAAAAGTTTTCCATACAAGGACTTGTTTTTGATCGATCAGTTTGTATGACAGCTATATGCTATAGTTGTCCGATCTGAATAATTTCTTCGGAGATTATACCGTTTCCTTGGAAAATAAGCCATGCCAAATTTCATAAAGATATCTTGTAAAATAAAAAAGTTTTCCTTATAAGAAATTGATTTCGACCGCTTATATGAGAGCTAGTGGTTCGATCTGAACAAGTTTCCTTCTGGATATTCATGGAAAACTTGTTCAGGGTATAACAAAGAAACAATATCTACATATATACAGATGTATGTATGTATATAGAAAATGTGTTTGAAATTTTGCAATCTTAATAAAAGGCAGTTTTTAAAAGGTTGCCAGCAAACAAACGAATTCAATTATGGGCACACATAATAACCAATCGAGCGGAAGGCGCATATGGACTATGGAGACTACACGACCACACACATACAAATACACAGCACACTAAAGACACGACACAACATCCCGGATAACATAATGTGAGTGAGTATTTTTCTTTAGCCAGAGAGCGAAAGAAAGGTCAAGGAGTAGGCAAAATGGCAAGAAAGGGCCAGCTGATGATTGCAAAGGATAAATGCAAAGGATGCGCACGGCAACAGAAGTGATACCAGAGTAGATGAATGTGTCTATGCGTGTAACTGTTGACAGCAGGTACCGTTGCGGCTCGAAACCTTTCTGCGAACCACTTTGCCTCGCTTGCCGGCCACATTTATGGTTGCAGAAATGCAATCAACGCAATGCAGTTAGAACGTTCGATCGGCAATTGAGGCGCACCGACAGGCACAGGCACACAAGGAGTGAGCGAGCCCAGGACATGCCGTTTGCTCTGCTAGCACGAGTGCGAGTACCTAAAAGCAATTGAGTTTTGTGTGCAGTTCGCTTGGCTGTGCGAGAATGCTAATKTTTGCATGGATGTGTGTATGTGTGTTTCAAAGCGAGCGACTGTGATTTTATTTTGCTTCTATCGCTGCCTGACTGCTTGCTTGTTGGAATTCATAATTTCGTTGCAAAAACAACAACAACAAATKTATTAATATTCCGTTGTGTAACAAGTTTTGCTTAGAGTCATTCTTAATAAAATAAAGTTCCGTAGAATTCCAGCGGTATTTTCGGAACTGTAAAAACGTTAGCTGCTAAGTGTTGTRTGTTTTTTAGATAGGAATGGAGAAATACATTCTTATGTTAGAGCGGTACTTTTTGCAAATTTAAATATTTTTCGTGCGATTATTGTATAAATAATATAATTTTAGTATTTTGAAATAGTTTAATGAGAACGTTGATTACTTTAACCGCAAAACTTATAATAAACATTAAAATATTTTAATTATTTCAATTTTGATAATTACAGATTTATCCTTTTTTTA
>NW_017534531.1:289845-291996 GCF_001853355.1 Bactrocera latifrons | reverse complement strand
CGATTTTTAATTTTGATTTTAAAATTAGATTTTTGATAAAAAAATTAAAATTGGAATAAAACATTAAAAAATTAATTAATTTTTTATCAAAAGTGTTGTTTTTTGAATTCATTCTCTTTTAAAAATAATTTGAGATTGTTTGTGAAACTTTAGTACTAAATTTTCACGCTAACTTCACTTAGGTTTAATTTTGGAATTAAATTTCCAATTTTAATAATTCTTGCATTCAATTTTAAGTTTAAAATATTTGGATTAAAAATTTCATAACATTTTATTTATTAAATTTTCATTCAAAAATTATATTTCCAGGAAATTCTTACTCAAATTGATTTATTTTGATTTTTATAATTCAATTTTCGATTTTCAAATTAGAAACAAAATTTTCAAAACAAAAAACTGGAAAAAAAAATTTAAATTTTAATTTTAACTCAATATTTCTTCTATGAAAATGTTAACTTAATTGGATTAGCTTTAAAAATTATTTTTCTTCTTCCAAAAAATCACTTGTTTTTATTAGGAACGGAACTAAAGTTTATTTAGCACCACAAAAGCCACAAAAACAATTTCTTATCTATGCAGAGCAAGACAACGCCACACTTAACCAACCCAGCCGCGCCAAAAGTAACTGCATTTAAGGTTTTTTTTTTTTTTGCTGAAAACAGGGAAATATGATTTTGCACGCGATTTCTATTTAATTAAGGAGAAAAATGGTGAACTGCGCTAGAAAATAGCAACAACAAAGAGTTGCATGAATAAGCAAAAGTAAACTAATTCCAGCAAACATTGCGCATGGGCGAAGAAGTAGAAGAGCGGGAAGAAGCACAAGCAACAGAGGTGGGTGCAATACATTGAACTCAGGCAGACAGACGTTTTACGCTTACGGCATTTGAGGTGTGAAGATGTGCCAGCTGAGATGCACTACAGTTACAGCAAGCAGAACTGAACTAAAAGCTGGCGAAAAACGAGTGAAAAAAGAAAATAAAACCTAAACTGCTGACACCATTAATCCACTTGAGAGCACAAATTAAAGCAAAGCGCAGCTAAAGATGCACCAATGTTTCAATAATTCACGCCACCATAGCCGCAGCAGTTGCACAGTTACATTAACGGGCAGCAAAGACACATACATACACATATATTRTTACAGATATATATGCATACATATAGAGGCAAATYGCAAAGAATCCGCCACCAATGGCAGCWTCGGCAGTGAATCAGTCTCTAGCAACCGTATAAAACAGCACAACAGCCACACATAAACATATGTATGTATGTGTGCATGTAAGATATACAGTTGTTGCACCGACTCGACTGCTGACTGACTGGCTGCCACACGAGCGCTGCGGTGCGGCGTGCAAATTTCGCTCAGCTGTGAGCTGGGTGCACTTCCAGGCGGATTTATACATGTGTATGTTTGTGTATAGTATGCATGTGTGTGTGTGCTTGTTTGTTGTAGGTTGCATTTCTTGTGACGTTGAAGGCGAGCAAACGAGAGCTGACTTTATGTGCCTGATATGCCATGTATCTGCCGCAGCATCTCTACTTCAATGCAACGCTGACTGTGTATCCGTTACTGCAATGTTGTTATTGTTGTTGCAACGCAACACTGCTTCTATTAACATTGTATAAATGTTGTTGCTGTGCATATTGCTGTAAATGCTTGCAAATTTTCTATTTAATTTGACAGGAAGACAAGGGAGCGGCAACAGGCAGCCGGAGAGACAGCGAGACAACAACAAATAGAAAAAAATTAATGCTGGGCTAGAAACTAACACCATAAAACACTGTTAATTTTAGGATATTAAATTAAAAAATATATTTTTGAATTAATTTTAATTAATTAATTTTGATGAATTAATTTTAATTAATTTTTGGGGATTGTTTAGTATCGCGCCTTAGACCTTAGGTCGCGGTGCATTACCTCAATACTCTATCTATCTATCGCGCCGGTTAAGTATCGTTTATGGAGAAAAACAGGGGCTATCGGGCTATCCCCCCTCCCGACCCCTTATTGGAAAGATGAAGGATCGAACTTTTTAATAAACCCCCCCTCGACCCCCTAGATCCCCTATGGACCTGTAGGGAGGCCTTTGAAAATGACCAAAAATCAGTGTTTTTGCTCATTTTTCCATACAAACTGAAACCAATGCA
>NW_017534531.1:274488-288335 GCF_001853355.1 Bactrocera latifrons | reverse complement strand
GTGCGGCTATTAGCCACTTTCACATACAACCACATATACACAAATACACATACAAATGCACTTCAGGTATTTTTATGCGCACAAAACCAAAAACAAATGTAAAAATATGCATTTTTCGCCAACACTTGAAACCGCTTTTAAAAATATTTTTTATAGATTTTCATTTAACAGTAATTTGAATGGCATTTACTGTTTTAATGACGCACTGGTCACCAGGCTTTCACTGATGGGACACAAAGTTTTTAAAGGTTTTTTTTTTTGTTTGATGTAAAAAACTTTACGCAAATTTACGCTTTAAATACTTTTTTTTAATTTTTTACACAAAACGCTCACAACTCATTTGCGAAAACATAATTACAAAAAAATTTAACACCAGCAATTTTTGTTTCATTGCAAAATAACTACTTTAAGGTTAAACATTTCTTTTTCTTTTGCAAAATAACTTTTTTAAGATTTAAAAAAAAAATTAATATTTTTCCATAAAATAATTACTTTAAGATTTTCTTTAAATTCTTAACACTTCTTCTGCGCCACAACTGTCTGACGCCACTCCGCGCGCGCCTTTTGCTAAGGCAGGGCTTCCACTCAAACCGTCGAAGACGCGAGCCACCGTCTCACCAAGCGTGCAAATAAAGTACTTCACCGCTCCGTATGGACACTCGCGTCGCTAACAACAAACAACTACCACTTTCGTCGCCGTTTTGGAAAACACTATTTTAGCGCTTCTGGCATTTGTGCCTCCATTCGTTTTGCTGCTGCGATTTTGCTAYTTTGCCGGCAAGCAAATCTGCTCGCTCAGCAGACGCTCGCATTGAAGCATTAATTTGTGCGCTATGAGTGAGACKGAACGTTGTGGTATGGAAACGAGAGCGCAATTGGAGTGTAAAAATTTCAACACTCAAGAGTCTAACGAAATAATCAGCTGAATGGGGGACTCCAATTGTTGGTGAAAATTTAATTTTTTAATTCACTAATCGATTATAATACTCGATACTTAATATTCGAGATAGTCGAAAAAGTCTTTTCGTATTTTGTCAATAGATGTCGTTGCAGTCGTATATCTCCAGTGCCACATAGTGTTGGAAAAGTGAGATTTTAAGCTTCATTTAACCAAAAAAAAATTAAATTGGGAAGTTGAAAACAGWTACAGCTGTTCAAAGGTGAGTGAATATAATGAAGAAATTCGCTATATTTAAAAATTTTTATATAAAAGCGGGAAGAATGCCACGCAAGCCATCAATGAAATTTGTGAAGTACAACAATGGTTCGCTCACTTCCGTTCTGGAAATTTCGATGTAAAAGATGCACCTTGCTCTGGTCGACCTATCGTTGGAAAAGTCGATGAAATTATGGAAAAGATTTATCAGGACCAGATTACATAAGCAGCCATGACATCGTTAAGGAACTTAACATTCAACATCAAATGGGTTTGAACCATTTAAAACAAACTGGCTCCAAAAGAAGCTCGATGTTTGGGTAAAACGTGAATTTTCTGTGAAAAATTTAATAGACTCAATTAACATCTGCGATTCTTTGCTGAAACGAAGTGAAAAGGAACCATTTCCGAAGCGAATGGTAACAGGAGACGAAAAGTGGATCAAATACGACAATAATATGCGAAAAAGAGCATGGTCCAAGCGGGGTGAAGCTCAATAAATGGTCGCAAAGCCAGGATTGATGACTCGAAAAGTTATGCGGAGTGTTAGGTGGGATTGGAAAGGAATCATTCACTATGAGCTGCTCCAACCTAGTCGAACGATTGATTCTACATTTTACTGCCAACAACTCATGGGATTTCAGCAAGCAATCGAAAAAAATGGCCAGAACTGATCAACAGAAAGGACTTCGTCTTCCATCAGGACGCCGCTAAACAACACACTTCTTTGACTCGGCAAACACTGGGCGAGCTTGGCTGGGAAGTTTTGATGTATCCACTATATGGCCTTGACCTTGCACCATCGGACTACCATTCGTTTCGGTCAATGCAAAACTCTCTYAATGGAGTGAAGTTGGCTTCAAGAAAAGCGTGTGAAAATTACTTGTCGCAGTTTTTCGCTGAGAAACGAGAAAAGTTTTACAATGATGGAATAATSTCTCYAGTAGAAAAATGGCGAAAAAGTGGTCGACCAAAATGGCACATATTTGGTTTATTAAAGTTGATTATAAATTAAAAAAAAAATAARTTGAAGCGTAATTAGAAATACGAAAAGACTTTTTCAACTAGCCAATATTTTATAATGTCAACATTTTTTTTATTGGATTATAATCGCATGCTTTTGAAAGGAACTTCCCGTGATACTAGATAAATGCGCTGGTATGGATCTGAGTGGTTCTATGTTAAAGTTAAGTTATGTGTTATGAGTTAAATTTAAGGCTCATGCTCAGCATTAGCCATTCTCAATGGGAAATCAATTGGTCATCACAACTCATCTATCGATTCTAGTTTTGATAAGCTTGGAAATCAATATATATATCGGTAAATATGAGAGAATCTGAAAAGGTTTTGATCTATAGAAAGATATTATTATTGATTTTATAAGTTTATTATATGCCCAGGTCCCTCAAATGTCACAGTAAAAATATTATAACCTCAAAAYATATCGATTATTTATTTTACACATCACAAACTGAGCAAATGTTCCGTAAACCGAGTAGAAACTGACGGCAAAATCAACTCAAATGGCTACTTCTATTGACATTCGCAACAAACACAGTAGGAATTTTGGCAAAACAGAAGGTAAGAGGCAAATTYCGAAAACAGTTATCCGTGTATAAGCATAGAAATCAAAACGAGCTAGTAATGAGAGCACACGTGCTCGACAACAAYGCTGAAAAGAGATTGGAAAAAATGAGACGCAGTTCAAAAAACGATTAATAAAATCGCACTCACGAGACAAAACAATGGAAAAGTATAATCGCATGCAAGCCAAAAAAAACAACAAAAACGTTGGCAACAACAAAAAGCAAAACAGGAAAATGCAGTCCGGTCCTTACGACTTAAGGCACCCAACTTCTTAAGCCACGGCGTAGCCAGCGACTGCAACTGTAACTGCGACTGCGAACGACGACAGGCAATGCGTCAAAGCGTGAACCCCGCTGCCGAAATGCCAAACATGTCACGCCACAGCGTAACCAAATGTGAACAAACCTGTTTAAGGCCAAACGATGTGTCGAARAAAACAATRGACACATTGCTAAGCAGAAAAAGGGCAAGGAGAGAGTATGAAGATGTCAATAACAAAAGCAAGGAACCGCGAGAAGGAAAACACGCAAAAAAAATTAAAGCATTATATTCAAGTGGAAATGGTTGCATTCATCAAAGCGTTTCTGGCGGCAAGGTAAGRCGCAACGCACGARCTAGACCTAKCTGCCAGACCAGCTAACAGACAGGCAGGCAATGAAGTGTAGACAGCGAGCAGTCGTTGCAGCAGGCGCTGATGGGAAAGGTGGTAAAACGGGCGCGGCTGTGCATGCAGCCTTCACCACCAACGGAGCAAACGCGCACAACTTTCGACATTTCAACTTCGGTATAACGACAGTGTCTAGACCAAGAAGTAGCGAACTTTTATTTTCCTTGAATTTTTTTAGGAGAAGGGAACTTTCTTCGTTGCAACGGAGAAATGGTGTTAGGGGTGAGTGGTGGAGCAGTTTTRTTGCAGGTATATATTTTTATGCGCCATAAAAGCGAGAAAGTATTMAATTTTTTGAAGAATTTGATTTGAGAGTTAAAGCTGAAAAATAAAACCAGTTTTGTCGTGATTTTTGGCCACAACTTAGTTAAAAATTTGTTAGAAATTTTATTAAAAATATGTAAAAAAAAATAGAGAAGAGAGAGAAATAACTAAAAATCAAAAGCTAGTTTTTCAACTAACTAACTCCATCAGTTCCTCTTTAGAAAAAAATCTCAAAAACTTTTCTTTCAAAATCAACATTTAATCCTTTTCATTAACCAGTAATGCATTGCACGGCCGTGTCCTTGCCCCTGCACATTCTTTATTCATTAAACTTAACAATCACAAAAATCACAAAAAAAACAAATCACTACTTTGGGGGTTGTTATTGACGCCACTTAAAAAGCCGGTAAATCATATGATGCACACTCAGTTAGTGTTGCAAAAAATGACGTAGCGAGAGCGGCAATTGGGCGCGTGAKCGAAATAGCGATGCAGGAGACAACGAGCGTGTTTTCAACATAAGCGCATGCTTGCGAAAACTCTGAGCATTGAGTGAGTACGGAGAGAAAAAGTACAGACTTTAGAAAGCACTCAATACCAGTTGCGGCAGTGTGAGAACTACCGTAGGTATTTTGTATATGGAAAGTGAGTGAGTGGCTTTTGGAAAGAACAAATGCTGCCAGATTGTTTCGTATGTTACATAAATTACTGTATTTTAATTTTATGTTTGGTTTACAAAAACAAATAAAAAAAAAAATTAAAAATAAATATTAAAAATTTAAAAATATAAAAAAAATATTAAACATGAAAAACATATAAAAAAAAACAAATAAATTATATTAATATTAATAAAATATTTATAAAATCACATAGCAAAAAAATAGCTTTTTGGAAAAAGTTTTTGGTACCACGCAATGAACAAATGTAGTATACATGCCTCTTTCTGGACGACCTTCAACCTATTCAACTGATTAATAAATTAGATTGTCAAAAAAGTCTTGCGGTATTTTCGCTAGTTGGCGTTGAGAGCGCGTAGTTCTAGTCTTATTCGTCGCATCGGGTCATGCTATACCTTTCTGGAAAGCCCATTTGACGCAGTAACACGTGTTTGATTGATTGTCTTTCTTTTCAGTCGTTCCTGAGTTATAGCGTCGCAACCATGGAGCAAAATAAAGAGAAAATACGGCATATTTTACAGTACATACTACTACGATAAAGGCAAAAATGCATCTCAAGCCGCCAATAAAATTTGTGCAGTTTATGGACCCGATACAGTTTCCATTTCCACCGTTCTGGTGTAGAGGTGGTCGAAGATGCGCCACGCTCCGGAAGGCCTGTCGTCGAAAATTGCAATAAAATCGCTGAATTGGTCGAAAGAGACCGGTATAGTAGCAGCCGTAGCATCGGTCAAGAGCTGGGCATGAGTTTTATTTTTTTTTATGAACAATTGAAAATTCAATAAAAAAAATACCCCAAGACTTTTTTAACAACCTTATATTAAAAAAGTGAAGGATATGGTCAGGCCAGTGTTAAAGAGGACAACAGAGCTCGACAATCTCTCGCGATTCCGTTCGAATCACTTGGTGAATATTTTGGGTATGAATCGCGTTTTTGCTCGACTCGTTCCATTAAAACTGAATTTTTTCGAAAAGASTACGATTGTGACCGAATTKAAAAACAAAAACGCAATGAATACCATCGATCAACCATCGTATTCACCAGATTTGGCTCCATGTGATTTTTTCTTATTCCCCAAACTGATCGAAGAAATGAAACAAAATTAATTGAAAAAGCTGAAGACCATCCCCAAAAATTGCTTATGAAAAATGTTTCGAGGACTGGAAAAAACGTTGTCTTATATGTATTACTTCTGGTAGGGGACTACTTTGAAGGCGACAAAATAAATATTGATGAATAATTGACTATTTTGCTTTTTATTTACAAATTCCTGGTACTTTTTTCAGAAAGTATACTTGATTTCTAAGCATAATTCCTACTCATTAATACTAACCCTACATCAATTAATGTATATCACTTTTTTTTTGCAAATTTATGATCTATTCATTCGGGAAAACACTAAATTTAAATTATATTGAGCTGAATATATTATATATAGGAAATTCGAAAAAAAAATTCATTAACATACAGTATTTATAAAAAGAAATATATTTATTTTAAACTTACCACTTGAAAAATCCGGATCAAAGTCTTCCTCATGACGTGCGCGTTTCTCCGCTAAAAAAAAAAAAAAATTAATAAAAATATGGATATATAAAAATTTATTAGAAATTAATGTTTTTTCGAAGGTTTTATAATATTCTTAAACACATCTAACAACTAATTTTTTAATCGCCTTTGAAGAAAACTGATTAGTAAAGTGGGTTGCTGTACTATACCCTAAATGTAGGCAATGTTTTATTTGTGATTTCGTGAGGACATCTTGTCAAATAAAAAAGTTTTGCATAGAAGAACTTGCCTTTTATAGTTCAGTTCGAAGAATATAATGTCGTTTCTAGTCAAATATAATAATTTAAATAAACTCGTACAATAGTCCAATCATTTAAGCTTAAATTAGATAAGGGATCTCGGAATTCGAGATACCCAGCTGTAAGTCTGTAAATATTGTATATTGAACTTACTATAATGACTGGACTACAACTATAGCATATAATACATAAAAATCAGCACGAAGTTATAATAGGTGGTTTGTTGGCTTTAGAACACCAGGTAGGTAGGTAGGTAGAATAACTGTCCGCCACGCACCTAGGCCTTAAGCAGGCGCATTGTGATGCCACCAGACTAATATTCCCTCAATTGATTGCCTCTTCTTTAATCCGTGCTTCTGATGAAGTTCATCAGCACAAAAAATTTTAATTTTGCAACCTGTGAAACCTCGTCCAGAAACCCTYGACCGATAGTTGGGATTCCTTTCGTAATCAAAGCTTTGCATTCKTATAAAAGATATTTCACAGTCTCTTCTTGCTGTTAGCATACTTGTATAGCAAGTCAGGGATTGGCTCGACCGAGACTCAGCTAATTTTATATCATGTTCGTCGATTAAATATCTACAAGTGGCCAGTGACAGGTAAATTCCTACGTTTTCCGAGTCTAATTGCACTTGGTACTTGATTTGGCTAGTTCATCTACCTTACAGGTTTATATTCTTAGAGATTATTTCACTATATTTGACGAAACACTAGGAGACCGGAGTGATTTCAAAGCCGTTTGGCTATCTGCATACATAAATATACTCCTTGTTATGAGCACACTCCTTGTCAGAACAACAAAACTTTATTTGACTACTATGATCTCCGCCTGGAAGACATTGCAGTGGTCTAGTAAACGAAAGACGTTTACATCAACGCCCACTCGATTAACTAGTTTGGTCACATTCGTATATATTGTCTGGAAGGGAAGGCAATATTGGAGACCGGCGTTCCTGTCTACAGCGCCCCTTTCCCACTCTTCTCTGGTATGGTAAAAACAGGTATCATAGAATTACCCTCACTCTACGAACTTACTTCGCTTACGGCACAAGTCTGTTGACAGCAAGTGTAATATGACGTTKAGTGATTGACTGGGCGTTGTTCTAAGAGCTCGACAGATGCATATACTAGCTGCTCTTTGTATGCTTCCCAAASGCCGTAGCGCGTATTTATTTTCCATTATCGGCCACCATGTCAATATAACGTATGTCATATTCGGCCTCTGGATACCCTCAGGAAATTACCTATTAGAGAAATCTGCACATCGTCAGCGTAGATCATGTACTCCTTTCTTTTCTAGATGTAACAGCAATTTGTTCATGGTTAAGATCCAGAGAAGTAGAGATAACACGGCTCCTTGAGATGTATAGTACCTATTTGGACATATCTGCACATCGTCGAAACTCCCAGTGTTGAAACTACTRAMCGGGCAGAATTCGGCTGAGTKGACAGTCCTTGGCCGGATAAAAATCGTGGTCCGTTTCGGTTAAGTAGACCCGACTGTCGTRGAAACGATGTCGAAGTCTTTAAGGCCGCTTAGCCCCAGACGTTGTGCTTATTTATAAGTTCGAACACAGGAGTTTTTTTTTCTATGGTGCGATCTTTGATCAGCCATCTAACCTAACCTAGCCCCAGGCTGGATGTTATTACAACTGCCTTCTATGTCTAAGAAGGTAACTAGGATGTATTTTTAACCCCTAGCGACTGTTCAATCTCTGAGACCGCTGGTTTCACAGGTTGCTGTTCCTGCGAATTTATGTTTGAAATACGCATGGCGAAACAGCCACTTTTCCTGGATTTCTTTTGTATCTTATGTGTATTTCTGTTACTCTTTCCAACGTTTTTTAGAGGAACGAGTAGACACTAAGTGGACTGAAGTCTTTGGACTTGTATGTAAACATTTGCTCGTCTKTGATACCAAAGATCAAAGTACCTTACTCCAAAACGAAGGCATATAATTCAATTGCAGCGCTTAGAAYACTAACACAAGTTCGAAACTTCGAAAATTTTACTAATCACTCACTAATACAAGTTCGAAATTTCGAAAATTTGCCTAACTCACATGAAATAAAATCACTCGAGGTCCGTGGACGTATTTTCCCCATAAATTTGCTGATTTTGTTATCGTTGTGTGGCTCTTTTCGTTTCGACTGCGGCAACGGGCCTGGGCAATTCTCATCTAACACTTTCGAACAAGGACGGTGAATATTTAATTTACAGTCTGAAAAAGAACATAAATAGTCAGTAAAGGAGCAGGAGCAAATTGGCAGCACGGAGACGTACCTGTACAATGGTAACCTTGCGGACTCACACCCCAGATAATTGTCTGACAATGATTACAGTGGGTCACTTCGTAGTATTGACGTAATACCAATGGATGACCACGAACAATCATCTAAAAAGTAAAAAATTTTAATATTATTTGAATYTTTTCAGTTTGAAATTCTCAAATCCTATATAACGACTTACTTTACGATTTTTGCCCATYAAACGCGACTTAAAACTTTTCTCACGACTCACAAAGTGGTGCACACGATCAACAATACTGTTTGGATGCGAGCGCGTTATGAATATGCGATGTATAACGGTTGATAAGGCCGAGCATAGCGCCAATTTTTTGGGATCCTCCAAAGGTGAGTCTTTTTCGTACTCCTCGCTGTAATGACAAAGCAGACAAATATTATATTAAGACAATATAAAGGTTTATAATGGATGTCAAATGAAGGTTTACTCACATCAACACCTGCAACTTGCGCATCAATGTCTCCTCGAAGATATGCTGTTCGCGTTGCTTGTCGCCACGCGCCTCCGCCAATTGCGCATCAGTCGGTCCATAAATTGTGCCCAAACCTTCGGTGCGCGTCTGCTGGAATTCACGCAATTGCGCACAGATCGTGTCACGTGCACATTTTCTGCTCTTCCAAAAGACCTTACGCAGTATTTCCACTTTATCGAATTCGCTTTGCAGCACGTTGTCCACTTCGCGCGCCAAAGACTCATCCTTGCGATACCAGGAGAGTGGCGCACGTGGCACTAGGAATGTAGAGTGTATCTCATATGCCCACTTGCGCATATCTTTCGCAGTGCCCTCCTTGTACAGACCGGTGATTAGGTAGAAGAGTAACGGTGCCGGCTCCGAATTCGATAGCACATAATTGAGAAAGACAGCCAAGAAGGCGACATTTTCCGGCTCCAACAAACGTTGCAGATGATTGAATGGTCCATTTTCGTCAATGAATGGACCCTCCTGATCGGAAGCATCTTCGTCCTCCATGGAGATGATCTCCTTTTGGGTKATATTAGCTTGTGCGGCTAAAATGCGACTGGAATGTGTAGTGGGRTTGTTGGTGTTGGCRTTTACCGTGAGCGGTGGTGTTGGTGTGGGTGAAGCTGCGGCTGCTAGTGGTGTAAAGTGATGTGATTCGATGAAAATGCCGCCACCGCCGCCACTAACCACACTGTCATTGGCCAACTGCAATTGCTCTTCGGCACCAGACATGGTTAGGTATGGCGGCGGCGGTGTGCCGGGCGGCGTTACTTCGCCATCCTTCTCAACGAGCTCCCACGAACCAGAGGTGGTTTTATTGATGCGATCTGAAAGTTTTAGAAAATAATAATGGTTAAAATAGTTTTGTAATACACTATAAGTAAATACATATATTTGTGTGAGTAAGCGAGGCGGAGAGGTTGTGGATGATTCCGCTCAGAACCGGAGTTATCATTTCTACATTTTTCACTACAAAAAGTCATCTCTCTTACGAAATCAATACCGCACCCTCCATCGATTTCAGAAATAGGAAAAGATTCATTTGAATATATAAACCAATAACTCCAAACTATCGATAATTAATTAACCGAGAACTTTCGACGAGAATGTCGATGTTTTTATGTTGCGATTGTGACCAAAGTATTTGATCGCTTCGGGTCTTGTGATCCTCTAACTAGAAGCCGATGGTTACTGAAATAGATACTCAAAAATCGTGGCTGAAGACTTCGAAGTCGATCGCAAAAACTCTGTGGTCCCCGAAGATAAATACCACAAAAATTTGAATCGTGTAATTTCGTAGATTCTTCTAATCAAACTGAGTTCTATAGCAAACCCAAATCTGAAAAGTAAAAAACTGCGTCGAATCAATAAATTTTCAGTAACGAAAAGAACATTTTGAATTCGTCATGAATCTCTGATTTTCGAAAACMTCTAAAAATCGGTATAGTTCCCGGAGACTTGTAGAACAATAAGTCTAGGACCCTAGAAATTATAATGGTGTCGTTTCAYGGGCATTTCTACTCTTACTGAGTTCTAATTCAAACCTAAATCGAAAAATTAACTAACTGATTTCTCTCTAAAAATTTCGTTGAATACTAAATTAAGAATATCGGAGAGAAAATTGTGAACCCCTCGAATATCACCGGTTTTCGAAAACAGGTTTTCTAAACTAATAGCCAAATATGGTCCCCAGACATCAGTGCAACATTAAGTCTCTGGAACCCACAAAAAATCGTCTCATTTGAGTTTTATTGTAAACACAAATCGGAAAAGTAACCACAATTTCTTCCCCTAAAAACTTCAACGAATCAAAAATTCTATGTGTCGTAAACTCATAAATTGAGTTTTTGAACCACTCATGCATATCTGATTTTTTAAAACAGGATTTTTCAACTGACAGAAAAAAAATTTCATGGAATTTTCTCGCCATCTTGAGATGAATTACAGAGCACAAATTGAAAAATAAACCAACGCCGAATTAAAAATTGTAGGTGTCGGAACAACTTTTTGAACTGCAAACTTTCGAAAATAGAATTTTTCAACTAAMACTTGAATAATCAAACACAAAAAATTCCAAAGAGTAAATCAACAACTTTTTATTCTACAGATCTCAATACTCGCATGTTATACAAAACCTCGATCTAAAGCTATAGAAACTATTTCAAACCACTTTCGAGACACTTGAGTGTACTTTTGTAATGCAACAACTTTGCAAATTCTTAAGTTAGAACTAAATCACGACACCACCGCCTAATTCGCACCAAATCAATGGGAAAACTAAAAGCGAATTGCGGCGGCAAGACAACAAAGTGGAGAAAACACATTTGGAGATTTCAATAAAAGTAAAGTACTCAATGCAATGCATTCAAGTARAATTTTTCACATCATATGGATGTGTAGATATGTATGTGCTGGAGCACTAACAAAAACAATTGGCCGCAAAAGTAAGCATATGGAAAAATATCAACTTTGAATGCGAGCAAATTATGATCTCAAAAACAAAAAGCAAAAAAGAAGAAGCAACATCTGAGACTTGCACATTTGAAAGTGGAAAATGATCAGCCAGCAGCCGATAGAGCAGCTACTAAATGTTGACAACACGTACATATAGTTACAAGTGGTTCTAGCTGCTCAGGTATACGCGTATAAATCGGTATTCATTCATCAGCATGTACAATACATATCGTGTTATACTTTTTGGACCAGACAGAAACGAGTAACTTACATATCGTKCCCTCAAATGCAAAAGAACGTGTCATGAATAAAAAATCGAAAATCGCTGTCATATAATTTCAAATAACCAATATAGTAACCGATATAATAACCGATATAATAACCAATATATAACCATTTTATAAATTATATTTATGAAACTCAACTTTTTTTAATATGAGTGTAGGATAACCAAAATATAACCATTTTATAACCAAAATTCAAATGTTGTTTCAATATGTGTGGTTTTTATTACAACGTTTTTCTTGCGTTTGTAAACTTATGAAAAGTGATTTTACGTTATTTTGCATTTTAGGTGACCATATAATTGTCATAGGGCGCTACAAAAATTATTTGTCGAATCTATTTTTAAAATACCGGATTTTATATCATATATCTTGTCTCACAAATTTCCAGATGCACTCCCCATGCCAAGTTTGAAACTTAGCTAAAAAAAACTTGAGAAAAGAAATAGTTTCAGATATCTTTTCGAGAAATGTTAAGCATCTGCATAAACATTTTTGTTATCTTTCAACTGGTGGAGACTATAGATATTAAGCCGAACTAGCAACAGAAATCGAACGCAAATATTGTAAAGTTCTTCGCAGCAAGCTCAAATTTAGTTTTGCTCCAAAGCTGAAGTAAACATAATTTATTGTCATCTGTTAGGTCCAAGCGATTAACTGTTTCGACACGTTCGAACCATAGATGAATGTTTAAGAGTGAGGATAAGTGAGATACAAGAGTGATCCCAAAAATTATAAGTTCCTCTATATTTGGAATTCAGTACTGAAACGTTATATAGATTATCCTACTAGTTTTGAAATTCCAATCTTAAAATCAGATGGATGTTAGTCCGATCATGACCGTCGTGAAAAGACTTCTAACTATATTAAATGATTTAGCGTAAAACAAGATTTTTCTTAGAGCTGCGCTCATAAGGTAAGTCAGATAGGATGGGAGACATTTTGGCTTACCTTGGTTAACGGGAAGAAATTTTCTATGACAGTGAGTTAATGGATACCGAACAGATATTGAAAAATTATATAGATTATCCTATTAGTTTTAAGCTTCCTTTCCAACTTCAAAATGAGATGAATGTGAGACAATCCCTTATACGACCTTGACTGTTGTGGAAACAGCTTACGACTTGTAGGTTATGATTGCCGAAAGACTTTTGCGTTAGAGCTGAGATTACAATGGAAATATTACAAGTGAGAGACTGTTTGGCTAACTTTGTTGGACCGAACCACCTAATTCTAAACAAGGAAGGCATTTTCTATGCCAGTGAGGTACTCTATGAATCCCGAGTAAACTTTTAAAATAAGTTTTCAAGCAAAAACTAATATAGTTGCATAAGATTTTTTCGAATTTTCATGTTTTAAAAGCTACCGAAAGAAGCATAACCGTTTTGAAAATAGATACCAAAAGCGAATTTAAAAACCCTGGCAATATATGGGGTCGGGTCTGTAATTTATGTGTCCATGGAGTGTCTACGTAGTTACTAAACTATTTGCTTCGCTACGATGACTAGATACTGAATTCAAAACTTTAAACGCAGGTCTAAATGACTGGAAATGAAAAGTTTTGATACTACAAAATAGTTGAKTATGTGAACTTACATTTTTGCAATTTCACTGCTATATTACCTTAGCTTGTTGGCTTGCTATACTGTACATATTCACACACTCATACGGATATATACATTCCCATCGACTCACTATGGCCACTGAAAAGACAAAGTAGCAAAACAGATGGCGCCTCGACTGTATGTCGATTTAGTCGTGCAACTGCCACCCAGACCGAGCAAACTCAGCACTACTTTAGCCAATCCGAATGTGTACGCATCGTGTGGCGATCTTCAGTTTCTTCTCGCATTCTTTTGCTTTTTCATTCAGGTGGCGAGTACTTTGCTTTGGAATGCACAGATAACTGTAGCAAGAACATTTGTGTTTTRTTGCCAAATGGAATGGAAGTAAAGCACGACGTGAAAAATTATAACAATAGCATCAATAACAACAACACATAATGATAATTTAAAAGAAATCGTAATGCATTTTTATCGGCCAAAGCATTGTTGTAGTAAATAGTGGCAGATAGTGAATAATTGACGGAGGAAGACACAAGCGAAAGCAGCGGCATGGTCAAGGGAACATGAAAGTGGTCAACATCTCTAGTGAAAACCTTTTAATGGAACTATCTGAAAGG
>NW_017534531.1:266115-273865 GCF_001853355.1 Bactrocera latifrons | reverse complement strand
ATGACACTTTATAGGTTTTCGGTTTTCGCCATTTTGTGGGCGTGGCAGTGGGCCGATTTTGCCCATCTTCGAACTTAACCTTCTTATGGAGCCAGGAAATACATGTACCAAGTTTCGTCATGATTACTCAAGTTAAAGCTTGCACGGACGGACGGACAGACAGACAACCGGATTTCAACTCTACTCGTCACTCCGATCACTTTGGTATATATAACCCTATGTCTGACTCTTTTAGTTTTAGGACTTACAAACAACCGTTATGTGAACAAAACTATAATACTCTCTTCAGCAACTTTGTTGCGAGAGTATAAAAATAATCACGAAACGTGCTAAAGGGAAGCGAGACGCATTTGCAGACAAAAAAAAAAAAAAGAGAGAGAAGCCGAAATGCGTGAGTATGAAGAGCTTGATAAGCTGAACTCCCAGAGTTCATCTAGTGGCAGATACCCAGAGCAAACTTAAATTATGGAGGTAACACTTCTCAAGTCCTCCGAACTGCAATGAAAGCATAACGCCAGGAGATGGTGAACCCGATTCCCCTATGGAAGACGATGGAGCAGACGTTTCATTGCCCGACCAAGAAGAAGTTCGAATAGAAATTACTCGTCTAAAGAACAACAAAGCGCCGGGGCCGATGAATTGTAGGCCGAGCTATTTAAACACGACGTGCCCACAATCTGCGCAAACTACCGTGGGATAAGCTTCCTTAAACACACATAAAAGATTTTAACGGGCGTATTGTGTGAATGACTGAAGCCCACCGCCAACAAACTAATTGCACCTTATCAGTGTGGCTTTATATCTGGAAAATCCCAATCGACCAGATTTCCATCATGCGCTAAATCTTGGAAACGATCACGGAAAGGAAGATCAGCACAGCTTTTTGTCGATTTTAAATCAGCCTTCCAGCCTTCGACAGCCCGAAAAGGAACTGCCTCTATGCCGTTATGTCTGAACTTATCCCTTCAAAGCTGACCCGTTGAGCAACAGCAAATTTCAGACTCTCTATCGTGCGATTTCTTCAATCCACTGCTGGAGAAAATAATACGAGCTGCAGAACTAAATAGACAAAGTGGGTCTGGTAGTTAACGAGGACAAGACGAAATGTTTCGTCATCAAGCAAACAGTTGGTGCASTCGCGACGTGGCTCCCAAGTCACTGGTGACAACGTCCGGTGTGTTTAACGTGGGTATGTGCTGACGACAGCCTTAAACCACTCAAGAGCACAGCGGATCAAATCAATGCGTTGAGCAGTGTCCTGAGAATGCCAAGCATTTTCAGTATCAATTGGCAGTGTGGAATGGACAGATTAACCACGTTGGTCGGGTTCGAGACCAATCTAAAACCTTTGCCGTGCTTTATGCCCGGCACCCTGTTGAAATGCAACTCCACATTGAACTGACAACGTCAGTTCTTCCCGCATTTGGGTTTTAACCACAACCCCCACGATACTCCCCGAGAGGTCAGTCCGCATGAGCGTCACTGGTCATAACTTTTAAGTCGTAGATAATTTCGTATATCTTGGAACCAACATTAACACCAACAACAACGTCTGCCCCGAAACCCAACGCAGAATAACTCTTGAGGACTGAGTAGGCATTTGAGAAGTAAAGTCCTCTCGCGGAATGGTGGGATGGTCCCAGTCGATGAGCTATACGACGAGATAGTTGAAGGAATTAAGAGCATGCGGCTATGCTGGCTAGTTCATGTCGTCCGAATGGATGAAAATACTCCAGCTCTGAGAGTATTCGACGCAGTACCCGCCGGAAGAAGCAAAGGAAGTGGAAGGCTTCCACATCGTTGGAAAGGCCAGGTGGTGACGGACCTGACTACCTTGCAATCGCCTATAGGCACGCTATTGTACACTCGGCTATAATCTCGTAAGCAGTGTTTACGCCAATAAAGAAGGAGAAGCAGAAGCTAAGCAAGTGTTTTAAAATTTTACAAAATGACAATGAAAAATTTTTTGCAGAAATTCGATTCATTGTCTACTTTTAGGATGTACCATGTAAATATTTTTCTAATAAAATGCCAAAATTACCTGGATGCCTGGAATGCATGTGCTCGGAGACCACACGTCGATGCTTGTTGAGATGATTCATATTAGGCGGCGTTTGTCCCAATGCCTAGAAGATGGTGCAGAAAGGCAARTAAAAGTAAAAAGTGATTAAGAAAAAGGAAGAAAAATTCAATCATATAAACGCCAACTACCCAAAATACAATTACAAAAACAAAAAATATATACAGTGCATGCAATTAAAAACTAAACAAACGCTAGATAATAATGGAGAATAGGGAGTGCGGGTGCAGAAGGGAGACCGCTGAGGTTACAGGAACAGTTTGGTGCAAAGTGCCAAGTGGGATTGGAACATGCAGTCGGTTCGTGTTTGGTGCTGATACCAAATATGGATTCAATAAAAATAWAGTTCATATAAATATGTGCTATGTACAAGAGTTTTTCCTAGTTTCAATTACTGCTATAAAGTAAATAAGTTTGGTTGTACGTACTTGTAAATAAGTAAACATGTTCAACTGAGTCAAGAGTTCTTAAGTGCAGTTATAAAATTTTGTATGCTAATTAGCGCGGGAAAGTGCGCGTAAGGAATTCAAAGGATTTGGCGGCGGGAATAAATTATTATTTTCGTGTTTTCAAAGCAGTTACTTAACGGTATAAGATGCTATGGTTATATGACTATGGGAGAATGAGCACTAGGAATTCATACGGTGCAGTTTTGAGCGAAATTTTGTGTTTATAATCAAATTTGCAGCCGATTTGTGTCGTAATATATTTTGTGGAGCGTGTGAAGGAGGATGGATGTGGTGTGAATGGGTGTGAGGATGGATTGGCGTGGTCAAATGTGTTTATATGCTAGAGTGAGTAAATATGTTAGATAGTTTAAAGTAAACTTCAACTCATTAGTAAAATTTTTTATTTTTTTTTATTATTGTTTTTAGTACACAGGGAATTTTTGTAATGCATTTGAAGCGTTAACTCAATCAACTATTTCGAGACTATAAAAATTGATTTTTTTTTAAATGGATTTGAGACGTTAAACTTCGAGACTATAAAAATTGGTTTATTCACCCTAAAAGTATGCTTATAGCTATAGTTGTTGCAGGTTGAGCGAAAGTTCATTATATAATATTTAACACAACTTGTAGATATTACAGGGTCCGGCACTCGAAGTGTAACCAACTTCAAACCGTTCGCGCTGCTGTCACACTGGAATCAGCTGTTTATAAATTAGCTGCATGACAGTTCGGAGTATTGTTCACAAGTGTACAACAGCAAAAAAAAAAAAAAAAAAAAAAAAAAATTTGCGCTGGAATGCAAACGTAATAGTGTGATTGCTTTATATTTAAATGGAAAATCACAGCCAGCAATTGTTCGTGAGCTCAAACACCTTAATGTGAATAAAGTTTTTGTTTATCGCACCATCACTCGTTACAATGATACTGGTAGCACCACAAAACGCCATGGAGGTGGTCATCAAAAGACTGCAACGTCACTTGAGATGGTTCGGAAAGTGAAGAAGCGACTTGAGTGAAGAAGCGACTTGAATGAAATCCACGACGAAGTGCCAATCAAATGGCTAAAGAACTTGAAAATATCTGAAGGCAGCATTCGACGCAAATTTTAAAATGAGCTCATACGAGAATCTAAGTCATCGATTGGCCACCAGGAGGCAGCACCCGCCACAAATAATGGTTTGGGCCGCTGTCACCGCAGATAGGCGCTCTCCAATTGTTTACATCGAGCCCGGCATCAAAGTAAATGCGACATATTATCGGGAAAATGTTCTGGAGGCTACATTGAAGCAGTGGGCAAAGAAACATTTCGGTCGCAAACCATGGACGTTTCAACAAGACTCAGCACCGTCTCGAGTGAACCAAGAATGGCTGAAAAACAACGTTCCGAACTTCATTACAACCACGCAACTATCGAAACCAACGTATCGCTGGGGATACTTAGCGACAGTCAATCAAAACTAAAGGCGATCTTAGCGTATGAGGTTCAATCGCTTTTAGTGGAGGAGTGTATAGGAAGGCTGAACCGCCAATTAGTGTGCAGTTAAGGTGTACCCTAACTGAGTGCCGGGGCATAAAGCAGTAGCCGATAATGAGCTGGCCGACGAATTAGCTCGCTCTGCCACTACGTCCAGGATGATGGGGCCAGAACTATGCATTGAAGTAGGATCTCATGCGTTTAAGGAGCTGCTCTGAATGGAGGAGAGAGTGGGGAGAGAATAGCATTGGCAGCAGGAATGCGCCAAGAGCAGCTGCTTTTGAAAGGGGACAACCTCGCAAGGTTTAAGGAAATGATCAACTTTCTCTGAGACAAATTGCGCCTCCTTGTCGCGCTCTATACAGGGCACTGCAGGTTCAGAAAGCACTTGTCCAACATAGGCATAGTCTCTTGCGCAAACTGCCGGTTCTGCGACATGGAACAGCAAACTCCAGAACAAATGATTCTGGATTCCAATTTGCAGTAGCAGGCTCAAGACCCTAGGTTCCATCGACGTGGAGAGGGATCACATTACCTCAGTCGCGCCCTGCAGGCTCCTGGAATTATTCAGGATGCTGGACTTTGTGACGAAATGTGATATAGRGAACCATAGGCAGCAGTGCAAGGCCCAAAGTTTACTATCTGTCTATATATAATACCCTTCACAGGTACATTTCTTGTAAGATAAAAAAAACGTATAAAATGATCCTTAGATTGCTAATCATCAATCACTTTGTATCGTAACTATATGCAATAATGGTGCGATCTGAACAATTTGTTCGCAGATTATARCATTGTCATGAAAAATAATGCCTGACAAATTTTCGTGAAGATATCTTGTCAAATAAAAAGAGTTCACCATACAATTACTATATTTTGATCGGCCAGTTTATATGGCCGCTATATGCTATAGTGGTCYGATCTTAAGCCTTTCTTCAGGGRTTGTAGCGTTGCCTATGTCSATAATCTAAGTCAGATKTCATGAAGATATCTTATCAAATAAACATGCTTGCCATACAAGGACTATATTTTGATCGGTCAGTTTATATGGCAGCTATATGCTATAGTGGTCCGATTTGAACGATTTTTTCTGAGATTATTGCGTTTTCTTGAGCAATAATCCATACTAAATTTCRTGACAATATCTTGTCAAATAAAAAAGTTCATCATACAAAGAATTAATTTTGATCGGTCAGTTTATATGGCAGCTATAAGCTACAGGTGTCCGAATTTAATAACATGTTTGGAGATTATAGCGTTTTCTTGAACAATAATCCATACTAAATTTCGTGAAGATAACTTGTCGAATGAAAAAATGTCAAACCAAAAAGCTCGTTTATGATACACCATCTGAAATTCAAAGTGTTCAAAATTCAGTCTCGCAGATAATTAATGAGTATTTCACTTTAAAGCATTACTTTACGCTGAGACAAGTGTTAGTGTTTTGTTAGTAAAATAAACGGGTTTATTATACAATATGTATGTATGTTAAAAATGGTTGTTAAGGGTATAACAGTTATTATTATTWTTTTTTTACAAATGTAAACTACTGTTATATGAGTGTTAGTGGTTAACTAAATTACGTTTAAATGTTTGCCAATCTTTATTATCAATTATATAGCGGTAAACAACGCTACGAGTAGCTACAAAATAYTTCAAAAACCCCAAGTTAGTGTTTCAAAACTACAGCCAACAAATACGATTACTAAACAACTGCTGTTGTTGTTGTTGTTGTAAGTGACAAAAACTACATAATAAAAATTCAATTCAAAAGAAAAGWCCAACAAAGCCGCAATTGCTGTTGCTGTTGTTGTWGTGGTAGTAGCAAYAGTAATAGTGGTAGCAGAGTGCCAGRCCGCAGCACAGCACAGCCGCTGAAAGCTTAAAGTGTAAACATGTAAGCGTGCGGAAGCGCACAAACCGAGTTGTTGAATACTTAAGCTACGAGTACCAGARCCCAAACCAAACCGAAGCAAACCAAAASAAGCATCCCAGCTCTGACTACGTGCAGCCTTCTTTACGGCATTTGCTACTTGGCTTTGACTTTCAGTTACGCTAGTATAGTTTGCTTGTGCGCATGCGCCGTTGCGCTAMGCTACTTACAGCTGCTGTTGACGCCTGTCCCGCGCAGCTGTTGTTCAGTTGTTGCTGCTGCTGCTGTTGTTGGTGTTGCTGCAGTTGTTGYACRATGTTGGGRCGCTGCGAGAGCGGGAATGCCGCCGCCATATTGTCACGATGCACGGGCGTGCATGTGGAYACGAGCGGATAGTTGAGCAGCGTCTCGATGCTGTTGGGTGGCGGACGCGCGCCACCGCCAACGCCACCTTGACCGGGCGCATTCAAATTCGAGAAACTGCCTCGGTGCGATGACTCCTCCAACATGCCGGGTTGGCGTGGCGGCAATGGTGGCGGTATGCAATCGGTTTCGCAGCTGCCGCCATCAGCGGCTGCATCGGTCGCGTTCGCCCCCACTGTCGTCTCCATTTGCAGAAACATTTGTGTTGACATCTTCGGATCGGAGAGCGCTTTCGTCTTGGTTTTKGAGCGCTTCTTTTGCGCCGATGTTGATGAGGACGTTGCGACGCTGTTTGCTGTCGCGTTTGATGGCGGTGGCGGCAAGTGGGGTTGTGGTGATTTGCCTTGCGGACTGTTGGTGCCCATATCCAGATCGGATATGGGTGCGAATAGCGTTGCGTTGCTGCTATTGCTCATGACACCCGCGCTATTGCCGTTATTATCGAGCTGCAGCTGACGCGGCGGATTGCGCTGCGGCAGCGGTGGCGGTGTATCCTCTTGTATGCTGTGCGTTTTCGCTTGAGCGGCGTATTTATTTTTGCTCTTGGAACTCGAAGATTTCGGTGTCTCCTTGAGTCGCGATTGCAGTTGCTGTTGTTGTTGTTGTTGTTGCTGCTGGTAGAAGAGCGTCTGTTGCGCGGAGTTGCGTTGTTGCTGTGTTGTTTGTGTTTGCGGTTGATGCAACGATTGTGACATATTGTATGGCGGCAGCGGTGATGTGTGCGCATTGTTGTTGTGCTGCTGTTGTTGCAGTTGATGATGTTGATGATGATGTAGAAAATCCGTTGTATTATTCAATGGCGCAGTAATTAAATCTTTATCAATCTTATTTTTACGCGTGCCCAACGACAAGGAGGACAGCGAACGTGGCAATAGTGAGAGGAAAGCTGGAGAGGATTGTACTTGTGGTGTTGTGATGGTCGGTTGTTGGAGTTGTGTTGGCTGATGTGGGTGTAGGTGATGGTGATGGGACGTTACAGAGAGGTGTTGCAATTGAGCGGGCGAGAGCATTGCGGTATTTTTATTGTTGTTGGCAGTTGGTTGTAATTTGATTGTTGGTGCGTCCTGTTGAGAGTGGTGAGACAGTAGAGACAGGCAGTTGTTGTAGTAGTTGTTTGTTTCTTTTTTATGTTTGGAAGTTAAGTGGGACTCGATTTTCGATAGAATTTGGACAAGCGATTATTTGTATGTGTAAAAGAGTTAAACATTTTTTTGTTTTCTTTATATTATACTATATTTGAGTTGTAGGCAGAGAAAGGGGAGTAGGAGAATTTGTGTTATTATAATTTACTAAGAATATTTTACCTCGTTTTAAATAAGATTTGATGGTTTCAAACGGTTTATCAATTTCAAGCTAATTTCTCACCATTTGTTAAAGTAATAGTAAAGTTAAAGTTGAGGAAGTAGCAACAAATTGATTTATTTTTAACTCATTCGATACTCGATTCT
>NW_017534531.1:263231-265304 GCF_001853355.1 Bactrocera latifrons | reverse complement strand
ATTTTTTTATTTTTTTTAATTAATTTTAGGTTTTATTTAATTTCTAATTTTTGATTTCGTTGTTACTGAATTTTTGTTGCTTTTTCTATTTTATAGTTTTTGTATCTTTCAAATCTTACTTCGTTWAAGTTTTGTATTCAATAAAAGAAATATTTTAAACTCGAAACCACTTCTAATTTTAATGGCATTAACTCCGTTGCAAAAGCATTTTGAGCTGATCTGGTAATAGGAGAGTAAATAACAGTTACTRGTTTACATAATTTTTTCTGTTATTTGATGAACTTGTCTTTTTGCACAATTATTATGGGTACATTAATAACCATTTTAGATTTGGAAATCATTTCGAATAATATATTAAGATATATGTAACCTTTACACCAGACCATTAAAAATAACATTGTAAATCGATGTCACGACAAGTTACAGTCTTTTAAGGTGCGGACGCTCAGCGCAATAAGCTCCAACAGTTAATTTTTGAACACRTTTTTCTCAAAATTACATTTTTGAAAATTTCTCACAGACAAATGATCCAATTTCTTGATCACTATCATACTTTTTCTGCAACTTCTGTATATAGTTCTTAAAATAATGTCATTTGAACTGATCAAAAACCGAATTTTGGATGTTCAAAACCGTCGAAAATTTTGAGTAAAAATCAACTTTTYAGTAAAGATTTGGGTTTAGGTTTCATCCATAGCAGAATCACTGTAGCAGTAGAAGACCGTCAGAGATCGCTTACAACTACTGTGTATTCTTAAAATATGTGTACACCTAAAATTTGAAAGCTATTGTTACAKTTTTTTTTTTTTTTGGAATTTCTCTTAATCAGTAAAAACTATTTTGAAAGATCATTTGGGTCTGAGAAAAGTGAAAGCACGATTGGTTCCAAAATCACRAAATTTTTTTTCGAAAGCGTCGCGTTAACGCCTGTAAAACAGTGCTTTCCGAATACTAGGATGTCATGAAACGTATTATTATTACTGGCGATGGGACTTGGATCTATGCTTACAACCARCAAATAGACGTTCAATCGTCCGAAAAACCAACGTCAGGTTGTCAGGTCAAAAATCATAGTYTTCTTCGATTATCGAGGTGTGGTGCACTCTGAATTCCTTCCGACCGGCCAAACTGCCAACAAGGAATAYTATTTGAATGTAATGCGTCGGGTGCGTGAAACTACTTGTGAAAAGAGGAAAATTATGGGCCGACAACTCTAGGGTTTTGCACCACTTCGTGAGTTTTTTTGTCAAATTTTCAATCAATATCAAATCAAATCTGCCTGATGTTACGCTATTCAGCAAACTGAATAAAGCCATTAAACGTGAATCGCTTTACGCTTTGAAGGCTRTTGACTTTAACAACTATTTCGAGGATTGGAAAAAACGTTGGCATAATTGAATTGGGATCAAGGCGGATTACTTTGAAGGTGACGACATAGATTCTGAGGAATAAATTAAAAATTTTAGCATTATGAAGAAAGTCTTACTATTGCCTAATAAAATTGAATTTGGTCAAAATCTGACTTTTTTCTAACTTACCGTCTAACCTCCGTCTTATTGAATGGCCTGTTACTACTAAATATTATAATTTTGTTTTTAATTTTTTTGTAATAATTTATAGATTATTTAGAACTAAAATTTAATTTGTCATTGGGTTTTAATAATATTTTTAAATATTAGSTTGTCAAAAAAGTCCTGCGGTATTTTCGCTAGTAGGCGCTGAGAGCGCGTATCTAGTTCTAGTTTTTTAGTTCGTCGTATCGGGTCATGCTATACCTYTTTGGAAAGCTCATTTCACGCGCTAACACGTGTTTGATTGATTGTCTTTTCTTTTAAGTCGTTCGTGAGTGATAGCGTCGCAAACATGGAGCAAAATAAAGAGAAAATACGGCATATTTTACAGTACTACTACGATAAAGGCAAAAATGTATCTCAAGCCGCCAATAAAATTTGTGCAGGACCCGATACAGTTTTCATTTCCACYGCACAACGATGGTTTCAACGTTTTCGTTCTGGTGTAGAGGTGGTCGAAGATGCGCCACGCTCCGGAAGGCCTGTCGTCGAAAATTGCGAT
>NW_017534531.1:254212-262600 GCF_001853355.1 Bactrocera latifrons | reverse complement strand
CGGGCGAACGAGCGAGCGAGCGGCGGATGGGGCGGCAAGCAGAGCAATATTAAGTATCGATAATTTATGAACAGCATTTTATTACAAGTTATTAAATATTATTCGCTTATTTTGGTGAATAAAGTGGTTTTATTAGGTGCTTCGGAAGAAAAATTAGATTTGTGTATTTTAGCGCGCGGGTGTGTATATATGTAGTATATGTATGTAATTGTGAATTTTATGACAATGCAAAAATGCCACAATAACTGCAATTTATAAAAATGCCGCCATTCTCGAAAATTATTATTATTTTTTTTTTGATTTCTCAATTTTCGTATTTTTACAGCAAACAAACGGTATGGACCATTTAGTATGCTGTATTTGAAGTAGGAAAACTGGGATGTTTCARATTTGTGGGTGGGGTTGTTTCTCATTTATGTATGTGTGTGTAGTTTGCAAAATATTTAGGTTTTTCAAAGAATTAAATAAAAATTTTCGGTTGCTTAGATATGTGAGTTTTGTCGGTAAAAACAACAAGAAGTCAAGGGAAACAATTAAAATTTGTATAGTTTCTTGGTAAAACTGAACGTTTCTCTTTATAGTGAAGTGACGGRTGACTAAAAAAGAAAGTATGCTTAGCAAAAGAGTACTTTAAATTTTTTAAGAACATTTACTTTAGGAACAAAAAGTGAAAAAAATAATAATTTTAGGTTAGGTGTCTTCACGCATATGAATCTTTCATTCCACAGTTTCAAAATCTTAAAGAAAAAACTCGTAAAATTATGGCAAAACGATGAAGTTATAACTTAAGGGTTGAAAAAAGTATTTTTTGTTTGGAAAATGGAAGAATTCTCCCTAGATATTATATCTTATTATGGAATCAGTTGCCAGAATTTAAAGTATGCAGGACAAAAACGCATAAAAAAAAGTGCAAAACGAAATGTATTGCATAAATATTTGACAAAACTTGTAGCTTTTTCTGTACAGACAACTCACAAACAACAAATTTGCAAGATCATAGAACAGTTAAATGGAAGAAAAAAGTATAATTTACACATTTTTAACCGTACACTAGAGTGTAAACAGTCTTTTTACAAAAGTAGGTATTCTTAAAAGGACGTTTACATCGAACGTTCYCACAATTCCCACCCAGGCACATACCTCGGCACCGATTTTTCGCAACTGTTCGCGCAGCTTTCGTATATTCGCTTCGGAGAGTTTATAGCTGGGGTCAGTGGTGTCACCTTTCAGTCGCTCCAAATTTAGTTTTTCCTGTTCCAACATCTTTTGTAGCGTTTGTATTTTATACGTTTCCATTTCGCGACGTTTGATACTCTGCAAGAAAGCGTTATTAGTTAAGAAAATTACGAAAAATTTTTTTTGCAATTATTTGATTTACATCAACCGGTTGTGGGCCTGTTATAGATGCTGTGCGATCCCGTCCTGATAGTATGGGTGTAGAGGGCACGATGCCCACTGATGTGGGGCGTGTCAACTTCTGGCTACGTTTCACCGCCAACTCAACGATTGTGGAAGCTGCAAAGAAAGCAATGAGAAGCATATTTAGTTTACTGAAAGATGCAAAATAACAAAATATTTATTAAAAACAATAAATTAGAATATTTAATATTTCTGACAAGAACTATATCAACAACGATCAAGAGGCAGAATTCGCAAAGGGGAATCCTCCGTTGGCAAGGAGCCACCGGTCGCTGCAGCACTGTTGTTTAGAGAAATCGCCAATAAATAAATCTTGGCATGTATAGCCGAGATGGAGTCAGAGGAAATCTCGATGTTATGTTATTACAACTCTTTTTCACCCTCCCAAACTGGAGATGGATGAATTGTTCTTTGCGACAAAACGGTGGTAGCGGAGTGTGGTTGTGTAAAGACATCCCAAACGGTTAACAAAGGCACCCCGCAGAGTGAGGTACTTTTCGCAYTGCTTGGTGAATAATGTCATACTCAAAGAACTCAAGGCACACTGACGACGCTGCTCTTATGGTTAAGGAAAAATTTCAGACTACCGTCAAAGAGGTATGAGTAACTCAATCGTCCGATATTTCAGCGTGTTATCAAACTGGGCGAATAGTAACGGCTTAGGCGTCAACCCAAGTAATATCCTGGACTTCTATCTCACCTTATTCGGAGGCCTTCGATGTCTTTAACCTATTGATGTGGTGAAGACCTCTTCATTTGCCTTATACTGCTATAGAGGAGTTATAAGAAGAAACGCAGTTTGCTTTTTCACGGAAGGGTTGTAGCTAGCTAGCTATTTGTCAAGCGTAGCTATAGGCTACCGGACTACAGTAGTACTTTTTTAGGCGGAAGTGCCGGCTATTGAAGTAACAATACGCTTACTAATCCAAAGTACGGATTCTTTCAGAGAGCATTTACTCCGATAGCAGAGCGGCAATACTAGCGTTTAGCCCTTAAATTGTGAACTCAAAGTTAGTCGAGGACTGTCTAAYTGCACTAGATATAACATCAAGCTTCTTCATTATCTAACTCGTTTGAGTACCTGCACATAGAAGATTTGCTGGAAATTGCAAAGTCTACCAACATGGGGCACACTTACCCCGTTCACATCGGAATGAGATCGAGTTGGATCTCCATAGTGATCTTGCGTTCTAGCATTGCACCTATGGATCTATCTCGGCTGAGGTTAGCAGGCGTTAGTCGACRACTAGACTCTGCGCGACTCGAAGATCCTTCTGTCTTCTTCTCATTAGCAAAGTTTTTACTTCAATCGTATCAGTTCTTACTGAATATTGTTCAATAGGCATTCATACTGTTGAGCTAAAAAAAGCAGGCGACCGTAAATTGTCAACAAATTTCTGATCGTGTCCAAGTACTCTTCAATTCATTAGCGCCTRTATGATCCGCTTTATAGGAGTTCTAGATACTACAAYGGACCGGCGTTATAAGCTGTCCAAGTGCGATCTTTGTTAGGATCGCCTATTTAATCGACTGCCAAAATTGTAAACACTTTTTCTCGAAACTTTGTTTTCATAGAYGGTAAGAAAAATTTCTCCGAAACGGTTAGACCGATCGACTTGAAATTTTTACACGAAGATCACAGACAATTTGTCAGTTAATTGTCGCATTAATGAGATTTATTCTAATAAGTCCAATTTCTAAGCCCAATGAAGGATAMATTTTTTCACAAAAAAACAACTTTGTTTTTGGGAAACCGCCATATGATCTAACTTTAACTATTTCTTCGATCATTATCTGTATTCATGTCCATACTGTTATAATTTCTGTTATTGTTTTTGAATTGGAGACAATGGAGCAGAAAAATCTTCCTCAACACCAAACAAATTTTTCTGAAGATTCTCCTAGAGCGATATAAAAGAATTTAATTTATTTTTTTTTTAAATGAATCGCCGATTATTAAAATAGAGAAGCCGTTTATCCATATGTTGATCAAGATAGAAATCCAGWCCTAGAACCACACTGTATAAATAAAGTCAATACGATTATGTTTTAATTGTTTTGTACAACAGCATACATTTGTATTCATTCTAAACGCAAGGATACACGAGTTCTTGCTTCGACTATCTCCTCAGAAATATTCCTCCATCGTTTCCCAGTTTTCTCCTGAAATGAAACCATTCTATCCCATTCTCATTAAAAGTTTTTCATTAAGTTACCTGAATAACTTTATATTAATTTCTTGTTAATTAAACAGTAATTTGACATTTAGCTAATTGCCTCAATGTATGGTAAATTGCAAACATTTAGCTAATAAATTGTTTCTGCTAATTGCTCAATACAACACTAGTTTGAGCATGGTCTTATTCAATTTGCAAAAGGTCTGCGCAAATACTTTGAAATTAGAACTGTTAATTGGCTCAATTAAGATGTTAATTGACTCAATTAAGATGTTAATTGACTCAATTAAGAAGTTTATTGACTCTATTAAGAAGTTAATCGACTCAATAAATAAGCTAATTGACTCAATTAATTAGTTAATTGACTAAATTAAATATTTAATTGACTCAGTTAAATTGTTAATTGACTCAATTAATTGTTAATTGACTCAATTAATTGTTAATTGACTCAATTAAATAGTTAATTGACACAATTTTGTTTATAAGTTTACTTTCATTACAGAAAAGCCTTCTACTAATTGAGTCAATAAAAAATAATTATTGATTACATTCCATAGTAAGGAATTTGTTTCAAAAATGCATTCSATTTATAGATGTAGAATGCAAGTGTAAGCTACTTGAAAACCATATGCATTTCGGAAGACACTACTAAAGCAACGCGCCGCACACCCCGCCCAAACAGACACTCACCGCGTCCCACGACTGGGAAATTAATTGTGCGAACTAATTAGTTTGATTTCAGAGCMCATCATTCAAGTCATTCAAGAGCTTTGTCGGCGCACTTGTATGGACGCAATGCATACATAACTACATATGTACTTGTGTGTATGTATCTATATTTGTAGTGCTCGTAAATGCATTTTATGACTCTATTGGCGTTACAAATTTTTCAATAAAACAGCAATTTACAAGTATAATCATTTATTTCACTCATACAACACACACACACACTGAAGTTGTATATAAATGTGCGTATTTATGCATGTTTGTATGTGTGTGGGCGAAGCTGACAGCGTTGCAACATAAAAAAGCATACCGCCACATTCTCTAAAGCAAAAGTCTATAAATTCCCCGTTCCACGGACATTATCCAATACTAATGAGGAGATACGGTCGCTTTTAAATGTAAAACTTCAAGAAACACTTGCTGGCATACGACAGTTGATTATATAATTATCAATAAAACAGATAACAGCTGAATRATTTAATTGAGTGTGTTAAACGCAYAGAAATTGGAATTTTTTAGTTACGTTGAATGAGGGGAATCAATCTAGACTTTGAGACGCAGTAATCAGCAATGAAAATACAATCTTCACACTTAGCTGCTGAATGCAAAACAGAAGCAAAAGCTGGAAATGCAATGGAAGTAAGGCGGTATAAGTGAAAGCGCAACCGAAATATTTCTAATGGGGTCAAGCTTCCTTATTTTTTTAAAGCAAAGAAATACAGAAACTTCAAAATGGATGAATAACGGGTATTATCTTTCGAAAGAACATTCTTTGGCATTTATTTTTTGAAGATTATCTCTTTTAAATGTTGGCKCCGGCTACGTCTCAGATGGTCTAACCGTTGAGTMCAATTGTCGATGACTCSTTWGAGCATTTCAACTTGTAACTGGAGAAWGACAMGTKTGATGTTTTACTCCAAGGCCTGAAWCGAAGCGGGATTGTCTGAATATACTTTAGGCCTTATATATTCMCACAAGAAAAAGTCTAAYGGTATRRYATCACACGATCTTRGTGGCCAATTGACCGGCCAAAAACGTGRAACTATCATCGAAGTRTTCTCTCAATAWATTCATTGATTGATGMRTGGGAAGTGGGACCGTCTTGYTGAACCCAATTTCGCCACGATCACGAGCTTCAATTTCAGGAATGAAAAAATCGGTTATCATGGCGCAATAACGGTCGCCATTGACGGTTACGGCATCATTTCTGTAGAAATATAGACCGATCACACCAAACTGTTGTCTTTTCTGGATAATTTGGCAGCTCTTGAATCTCTTCGTCCTAAACTTGAAGCTATTTCTACCTTGCTAGCAGCAGCTTCTACGTGGTCCGGGAGCCTACAGCTYYATASWKCTTTATAGAAAAATTTTCCTYCTGCCTTCCGTGCTAGCTCCAWCCACGACCCATCCAKGAAAAAGCWCACTGCGCCTCTTCTCCATCGACTTTTCCCCATCCACATATGCCTTGTCGGTATGTGTCGAAGTCTTATATGCTATTGATGGTGTAGTTCCCAGTACACCGGTGATGCCAATGAGAGCCGCTCTTAGGACACGTTCAAGTTTCTTAGCAAGTGTAGCATAGAACAGCATTGAATACGATTTCATAGAGCCAAAASACCACCTTTCGTAAGAGTTCGCACATTTTCCCCATAAGTCCTCTACAGAAGTATAAGGTAACCGATGCTTTAGTTATTCTCATTTAACCTAATGAAATATTTCTAYCAAGTATAAAAAAAGAATCGCATTTCACAAGCTGAAGCAAATATTTAACCAGCACAATCATTCACCTTCTCAAGTAACAGATAATAATCTCTTGGTTGCACTATGGGATAGATAAATAAGAATCTCCCAATCATCTGGCGAGCAATTATGAATGTCTTCGGCCAGGTGTTGTCTTAATGGAATACAGTTCCTTTCTTATTGGACAAAGTTAGTGCTGCTTGTCTATCGTTCCCCTCAGAGAGTCTAATTTTTACAATACTTTTTCGAATTAAGAGTTTGGTTGTAGCAGAGCAACTCCTAGTAAATGAAGCTCAAGGCCATAATATCCTTGTGAGCAACATACCGGCGCGTGCGGGATTGAAACAGTGAAACTAACTCTGCAAGTAGGCAGCCACATTTCATCACAATAAATTTTGCATTATTTATTTGTGCGCTTGTCTAATTAGCAAAACAACAAATGGCCTGCATTGAATGGATAATTCGTGAAAAAAAAAATTGAAAAAAATAAAAAGGGGGAAAAAATAACAAAACACAAAGCAATACTAAAATAATTAATTCACCAGCGAAACGGTAGACAAAGAGACGACAGAACGCACTGGAATGTTGATAAATGCGAAACGCTTGGAATAGAAGCTCACATATTTAAACGGTATATAAACATACAAACAAATACGTATATGTGTCTATGCATGCGTTTGTTGTTGCAATGAGTAATGCAAGGAGGAAAACAATAGCAAACATTAGTGTTGGGTGCCGAAGCAGCGATCGTTRTTATTATACCCTAAACAGGATCTATTATGTTTGCCACGAAGTTTGTGACACTCAGAAGCAAATATCGGATAACTTATTAGGTATATTATATATGTATGTACAGGGTTTGTAGAGGATTCAGTAGAGCGCGTTCCTGGCTAACGAATGACCGGCTGTTCAGTTGTCTCTGAGCACCTGGAGAGTCAGAACAAACAGTTTGCCGTGACCTGTGTCTATGTGTGGTGCAAGCCGAAAATGCAGCGGTGGTTTCAGCAGAGGTACGCCATTCAATTCTATGCGAAACTCGGTAAATCTAGGACAGAGACCTTTGATATGATCAGAAAAAGCTTACCCAGATGTTGCTTTAGCAAGAAATTGTGTGTTTTGTTGGCACCAGGCCTTTTTGAATGGCCGGGAAGAGGTCTCTGATAAAGACCGGGCCACCAAAAATTTGTTCCTCCTGGACAAAAAACCGGCAATGCCAAGTTTTACGTGGAAGTCCGCAAAAGACTCAAACGCAGGGTCAATCTGGACCGACAACGCCGCGTCTCACAGCGACTTTCTTAATTTAATCCAGGTGGACCCCGGACTTTTTTTGTTTCCTCGCCAGAAAAGGCCGCGAAAGGGGATCCAAGCAGCATGCAGCACATCGATTTTCAAGGCTATTGCGGAGAATACCTTCCGTGATGTCTTTAATGCTTGGAAATCGCGCTGGCAGCGCTGCATCAGCGCAAGAGGAGCCGATTTTGAAAGTTTTTAATAATTTTTTTTAAATCGACTCTGTCTAACTTTCCGGGCAGAGCCTGCACATATGTAAATGATCAGAGTGACAAGCATAGTTTCCTTTAGATGTGTCCGTCTGTCAAACTATACGATCTGAAATTTGGCACACGCTCTTTTCTTAATGAGAAKCTGATCATTTGTCAGAATCGCCCATATCGGACCACCAGAGCATATAGTYGCCATACAAATGGACCGGTCAAAATCAAGTTCTTGTATGGAAAACTTTTTTAGTTGATGAGATATCTTCACGAAATTTGGCATGGATTATTCTCAAAGCCAATGTTACGATCWCCGAATATATTATTYAGATCGGACCACTTTAGCATATAGTTGCCATACAAATGGACCGATCCAATTTAACATCTTGTATTAAAAACTTTTTTAGTTGGTGAGAYATCTTCACGAAATTTGGCATGGATTATTCTCMAAGCCAATGTTACGATCTCCGAATATATTATTCAGATCGGACCACTTTAGCATATAGCGGCCATATGAACTGAACAATCATATAAAGATAAAAGTTATTTTTATAACTTTTAATGCTATAAGAAAKGCACCTGTGAAGGGTATTAACGCTGTCTTTTGTTATTGTACACAGCAATAGCAATGCTGAGTCAAGCAGTTTGGAATGAGTGCAAGACGCTGAAACGAGGCAGACCCGGGTGCAGCATTGCAACAAACGAGGATACATATGCGTGCATGTGTGTAYGTAGACTTGCGTGTGCATGTGTAAGTGYGATATTTTGCACAACACCCGACTTTATGTGGAGTGGCCGATTTGCATGCTGTCGCGCCGGCCCAATCAAAGGCA